>NC_052506.1:94326327-94496366 GCF_014356525.2 Nilaparvata lugens | reverse complement strand
CACGGCGACGCCAACACGATTGGCCGCACAATGGATATGCACCTGTTTCCCAGATGGGGATACCCAAAAATCCTACTCTCCGACAATGGCACTCAGTTTATGGGGGAACTATGGAACGAACTCGGCCTCAAATGGGGAGTCTTACACTACACCACGCCAATTTATCACCCCCAAGCCAACCCTACCAAGAGAAGGAACCAGGAACTCAAGAAGGGACTACGGATCCGCCTACAAGAACAACACCAAGAATGGGAGAACCAACTACCATCCATGCTATTCACCCTGCGAAATCGACAGAACACGGCAACAAGATACAGCCCCAGTCAAATCCTGTTTGGCCAAACCCTTCCACGGCCAGGGGAATGGAGCCACTGGCCCGAAAATCAACTCAAACCGCACAAAGACCATATTAACCAGCGTCTACACACGCTAACCGCAATCCAACGCGAAGCCGTGTTGAACCAAGAAAATTATCTCAATAGGAAGGGAGACCCGATAGCCGAGACACAGCCTCATTACCAGATCGGCGACCAGGTGCTCACACGGAAACATCAACTCTCAAACAAGGCTCAGAAATTCCACGCGGGCCTAGCACCCAGATGGGAGGGACCATATACGGTTGCCCACAACCAAGGAGCTGTCTACTGGATCACCCGTGACAACGAGACCATCAAGGTGTATGAGACTCAACTACGCCCGGCTCCAACCACCGACCAGCAACATCTCTTGGAATAACAACCCACCTGTTGGGGGAGACCCTTCTGGTCTTATTTCTGTAATTATTGACCACAACCCACCTGTTGGGGGAGACCCTTCTGGTCTCACTTCTGTAAAATTATCGCCCAATGGCACTTTTGTATATTTTGTAAACATTGTATCTTGTTTTTTGCAATCAATAAATTCTCGCCGTGGCTACCTCAAACGGGGGGGGGGGGAATTGATACCTCCCTCGCGTTCGCTACCTTTCAGCCTGCCGCTCTGCTCTGCTCCCCACGCCACGCATCAACCAAATGAGTGGTTGACCCACCCGCCACCAGGGTGCGCCTCAGGCGCCGCCACCCGTTTCTGCGTTTCTATTGGCCGAGCACCGCCGGCCAATAGCAGCACAGGTGAACTTGGGGACTGTGAATAAAAGGGTAAAATACTAAGTAAAATACTCAGCTACCCTTGATAGCACTTGCTCACTAGCAGCCTTCCACTGAAGAGCCAGAAGAGACCACCAGCCTAGACCACTACCAGAGACCACTACCAGCCGAGACCACTACCGAGACCAGGAGCAGAGCAGCGAGCAGGCCAATGAGGGAACCACGGCGAGACTAACCGCAACCTGTGGTGTCTTCCTTGTCTACTACCCAGCCGATGCCCAGGAGGAACCGAGCCGGCCGCCGAACCCAGAAGAGGAGGGCCCTACGTTGGCTTCGCCAGGTGAAGGAGAGGCTGAGGCTGTACACCGCCACGCCAGCTGCGCCCCAAGACTTAGCGCCCCAGCCTAAGAACTGGCGTGCGGTTCTGGATGCGCGGATGGGTGCCGAACCGACATCGGAGTGTGTGCAGCAGAAGCCTACGACCCTGCCTGCCCGGGGTTTGACCAAAGGCCCCTTCTAAACGAGGAAGTGGTCGAGGAGGTCCTCCCGGCGGAGATTCGGCACGACCTCTGGCTAGTAGATCACCCGGTCTGCCCTCTCCGTAGCCCGGGTAAACCAGAGTGGAGACTGCGAACCATTGACTTGAGCCCCTGCCAGCCTGCTCTCGCAACAGACGGACCTGCCCGGGACCCTTGCGCGGCGTGGTATCGCGCCAGTCGACGACTACTAAACATCTAGCCTGCCTTGGTCCCTTTCAGGACCACCAGCAACAATTTTGGTCCCTTTTCAGGGCCACCAAAAGCCATTTTTTCAGACAGTGGTAACAAACCCCTCGCTCGACCCGACTGACTAGCCCAATTGATGAACGAGCCACACCTTCCGCCATATCAAGCAAAAACAAGGTGCTGTATATAAAAGGTTTATTGTCCCCGAATACAATAATTATCATGGTAAATGTGAACTTAGTTATCTTGTACCAACTATTTTCAATGAGTTGCCAGAAGATTTCATTGGTCTGGATAGAATTTCAATTGTTAAAAATAAGATGAAACACTTTCTGTTAAATAATTTGAGTGAATTTGAATGATCTTCATAAATTCTTTCTTTTTTTATATATTTTTATCTTGTGTATGTTTTTTTGTCATAAGCAACAACTGAAATCCCATTGTTTTATTATTTTATTACTACATATTGCTACACAATACAATTAAATGAATTATTATCAATTAATTTTCTTTCACTCAAGATTGACAACTTTTTTTCTCTTGATATGATTTGAATTGAAAATTATTTATTTTGGGATCACTGATTGATCATATCAATGTACTATCTCTATGGTTTTTTTTAATATAATGTAAAACTTGACTCCTCCAGTCAAACCTTCTTTAGAAGGTTTTGGAGAATTTATATTTTGTCTGGTTTATAATATTTGAAACTTTCCACTGAAAGGGAATCTTCTTATCTTTTGTCATCCTTGTTTTTTTTATCATTCTTCATTTGTTTTGGTTTGTGAGATTTCTTTTTATAAGTGTATTTTTCATTTTTGTTTGTTATATTTTCTATGATAAACTCCCTTCTTCTGGGGGTAGCAGGACGAAGGAAAAAGAAAAGTAAAGGATTATTATTAATTCGCTAATATGTATGTCACAGATGTCAAACATGGAATGTACAAACAGGAAGTTAGAGACGATCTACA
Organism: Nilaparvata lugens; assembly: GCF_014356525.2. Classification (NCBI taxonomy): domain Eukaryota; kingdom Metazoa; phylum Arthropoda; class Insecta; order Hemiptera; family Delphacidae; genus Nilaparvata; species Nilaparvata lugens. The sequence continues at coordinate 94,493,585 of NC_052506.1, read as the reverse complement.
TGGATGCTGCTACAGTCATTGAACCATTGGTGATGGGTAACATCAAAGAGCTGGAGCCTCAGCATCAATACAACATCCTTTGTGTCCAGTGTAAACTTCATCCAGACTATGGTGTGAAAATAGTAGCTCATGTGAAGTGGGAGTGCGATGTGCTGCCAGTGTGAACTTGGAACAGCATTTCCCAGAAGTACATCCAAAATTGACGGTTCTGGATGCAGAATCAATAGTTCTACAGTTCCTGAAGATTTATAACGATAGTTCCATTAAAATAGTCGAAATAAATGAATTTGAAGAAATGCTCTTCCAAGTTCCACTGGAAAAATGTATTTTTGTCAGCAGAACACAGAGAAATGCTCAAAGATCATCAAATATGAGAGTTCTAGGCAGAGGAGTTCATCCTGAATTCAGAACAGGTGTTCCAATTGATGAATTCAATAGATCAATTGTTATGGCTATTTGAAATTCAAAGAACGAGATAATTCACGTTTTCACCAGAAGAACACAGAATTCAAATATTTGAGAGGTGGAAATCATAGCTCTAGGAAAAGGAGGTCATTCTGAATCCAGATAAGGTGAGATCTAATTGATAAATTCAATAGATACATTTTTATCGCTATTAGAAATTCAAAAAACGAATTAATTCACGATTTTACCAGAAGAACACAGAATTCAAATATTTGAGAGGTGGAAATCATAGTTCTAGGAAGAGGAGGTCATCCTGAATCCAGAACAGCTGAGTTCCAATTGATAATTCAATAGATAAATTTTTATGGCTATTTGAAATTCGAAAAACTAGATAATTCACGTTTTCACCAGAAGAACACAGAATTCAAATATTTGAGAGCTGGAAATCATAGTTCTAGGAAGAGGAGGTCATCCTGAATCCAGAACAGCTGAGTTCCAATTCATTAATTCAATAGATAAATTTTTATGGCTATTTGAAATTCAAAAAACTAGATAATTCACGTTTTCACCAGAAGAACACAGAATTCAAATATTTGAGAGCTGGAAATCATAGTTCTAGGAAGAGGAGGTCATCCTGAATCCAGAACAGCTGAGTTCCAATTGATAAATTAAATAGATAAATTTTCATGGCTATTTGAAATTCAACAAATACAATAGTGTACAAGTTTTAGCTTAGTTCACTCAACTGAGGGTATAAGGCTCTATGCACATTTGCGACGCTAGCCAGTTGCATTTTTAGGAGTGGAGCGACTCTCTGCCGGCAGCCAATTTCAGCTCAGTGCACACTTGTGCGTATCGATTATAACTGAATTATATCATGTGTTTTGCATAACATCTGGTATACTACAATCATGTGTAGAAATAGAATATCCACGATGAAATTCTTGGCCATTTCGGCCAAGGGTTAACAAATTTAATTCGGATGATTATCTGACAGAATGCAGATGTGCTGATCAGTAGATGCTCATGGCCAATATCTAGGAAACTGGCCTTCTCAAATAGTATACTGAGTCTGTGAGGCTGAATAGTGAGGTATGGTATAGTATAAATGTACCTGTGCATTAGTTGTGAAACTGCCACAGTGATAGATGAGTTATTTTCAAAAAGAAAACATTTTCTACACATGATAATGAGAAGAATACACTGAACCGATCATGCCATCAGAGAAAATAAAAGATTTTATTTCTGATGAAATATGTTAAAAATACTCACACTGAATGATTATTGGTCACTGGAAGCGTGTCCTGCCACTTGGAACCAATCAAGTATGAAATACCATTGGAAGATAGCTTGGTCATTTTCGCTACTTCATCTAGGAGTCTCAATTGAGCAGCACCACAGATTAACTTCCTTTCTCTTCGAACAGAAAAACAAGATATGACAAAATATCCATGTTGCCGGAATGTACTAAATCACTTCATGCAATCCCATATGAATGGGAATATTAAAATTGACAACTATGAATCAACTGTGTCATCGAATTGGATATTTTCAGTCATATATGGGCTTGTATGAGAGGATGAATTCTCGTACATTATGGCAACACGAACATTTTGACCGAGTCCCATGCTTAACAGGTACAGTCCCAAGCGACTGGTACCCACCTGTTTTATCAGAGTAGAATAACGTAGAACCATAGAGAAAAAATAGCTTGAAGGCTTATTTACACGGTGCCAGTTAAGGTAGCCAGTCCCTGGATGCCAACGACTGGCACTGTGTAAACGGCTCACGCCAGTAACTGGAGAAGTCAGCAAGCCCAGGACGCGCCAGGAGCTGGCAGTTCCAGCAGAACAAATATTTTTGTTTTACTGGCGCGCCAGCTTCATGTCAGCCTAATCACAGTAGCTTTATACTCTTGCGGGCATGAAGCTCCCTTATAATATTATTGTCTCTGATGCCCTCAAAGTCTTATTGTCCATCCACTCTCGTATTCACATTGCTCGTTCATCCGCTGTAACTCGTGGGTACATATTTCCAAAAGTTCTTCACACAAAACCATAGATGCCTATTCCACTATTCTACACTTCTACATATATATATATATATATATATATATATATATATATTCTACACATATTCCACTATTCTACAAAGATGCCTATTCTACACTTTTGAACGGCAACTCTGTGTGGCGTCTCTTTCATTTGTTTAAAAAACCAAGATCTGCACTACTTTTACATAAACCACGCTTGCTGTGGAACTACACCCACACATCCGACTTGTTCCAGTAGCTGGCAACGTATAAACAGGGTACCACTTAAAGCTGGCATGCCAGTTGCCGCTTGCCAGTGACCTTCCAGTCAATATCCAAACTGACATGCCAGCCACTGGAACCGTGTAAATCAGCCTTGAGATTCATCTACTTGTATCAGTTGTCTCTGGTAGAACATAAATATGGGTAGATTAAAAAAGACCGTTTCAGAAACACAGATATAAGACCTCAGCTGAATACTTTTGCTATAAGAGATAAAATAAATGGGAGTAGAAATGATTGGTTCCAACATGTGAATATAATGAGTAAAATCCGTATCCCTAAGCAAGCTTTATTGTATGAACCAGTTGTAAAAAGAGATAGAGGATGTCCAAGAAAAAGATGGTCCAATTATAGTTGCGAATTCGGAACGGGCAATGATGCCTCAACATGAAAGGAAGAAGAAGAGAATAACGATCAATATTCCACTCTATTCAGCATTCAATATTCAATTTCCATATCAATACTCAATATTCAATATTCAGCATTCAATTAAAATTGATATACATATTTGAAATTAACTTCCCAATTTGGATTATTAATAAAAATTCATTCAGAATAGATATAGAGCTGTATCTTGTCTTGTTTTAAAGTGAAACACTTCAAGTTTGTTATCGAATCGTCTGATAGTGTCACGCTAGTAACAAGCGCCAATGTCATTTACAAATTGACGATGAAAATGGTTACCTCCACTGGGCCCTAGCATCATGACTGTAGTCTACGTCAGTCAGATAGTGTACATCAGCTATACTGTACGTCAGTGGTGCTCGGAATTCGCTGACTCCATGTTGAACTGCCGTATGAATCAAAACTGCTCTCTCTGATCATATGGTATAGATTCATATGGCGACTCAGCGAATTCCGAGTTAGCAAATTCTATCAACTCTTCAGAATAGCCTATGTCTTTGTCCAGGGGAGGCAGCCATTTTCACATGGTCCTAACGACCGCTAGAGCCTGTTATGGAGACATTTCGCACTTACAACGATTCTAGTTGTGTATTTTTTTCTGAATAAATTTTCATTGATCATCCAAATTGAGAAATTAATTTCATATCACTACGTATGATAACTTACTTTGTTGCCGGATTAACCTCTTGAAATTTCATGTAATGGTCTGAAAAAAATCGAATACTTCAGTGAGAAACTATTCTGCTAAACAATACAAGTTCACTGGTTTGAACAATGATTCAATTTCATTTGAACTATATCCTGCTAAAACTCTCATGTTTTTCCACATTTTTTTCTCGTAAATGAATATTGTTAATAGGATAAGAGTAGAGAGTTCCTTCGATACATTACTTTTGCATGAGACACTATGGTTCTAATATTATTACTTGTATTTGAGAGTAGAAATAATTTTAAAATCGAATTTGGGAATATGTTTGTGAACTATTTTGGGAAAAATGACTATACAAATTCAACTCACCAAACTTCACGACTGTACGACGATCCTTAGCTCTCACATACTTGGTTTCTTCAAAAAAGACAAAGATGCCTTGCTTTACAACTTTGATTCCTTCGTAGTGATATATCATCGATAATTGAAGTGAAAATTCCAACTGCAGTATATTCACTATTCTAATAAGTTCTGGCTCACTGGAATTCTCGCACTGTTGAAATACATGAAAGTATATTGCATATTTAATACATCGAAGCAAGCTGTAGTGAATTTCTCGGCTAAAGACCTCTGGCTGTAGCTTATTGTACCATAATCCAGTACAGCTTGGATAATCAATGTTTCTACTCTACTAATAATTTACAGAGTGAAGTACTGATGAACTTGCATATTGTAGTGATGCATTTTGTAACGAATTTACCGTGATAAAGCTTATTTTGATTTGATTCGAATGCTGCCATTAGCCTTTCAAGCTGCTTCATAGTTTTAATAAAATAATCAAACGAGTGTACAGGTAATGAATTCCTACTAATGACTATCTTTTATAGAGCTTCCAGTAGTTGTCGATTTGTGGAATGTTTGTTCGACGATTGCTTTTGATTGTACAATCAGAAAGTAGCTTTACTTTTTGGTGTTGAGATGGGCCGTGCTTTCACACTGCCCCGGGGTGGACGGAAATCTTCGGCAGTGGTAGTTCTTGAGAGGCGAAAAAGGGTGACCTCCATACGGACGTCTCGTATTATATTACGACACCGGAGCATGCTAGAATACTGCCTCTGTATTGCGGCCGAGGATCATGAGATTGTGAGGGTTCCCTGCGCCTGCACTATTGCCGAGGCCGAGACGGCTGTATATTGCTGTTTATTGGCAACTAGGCCCAATCTGTCCACTGACTTTATAGCATGTTTAATCCCGTGTTTAGGATTGATACGTTAAGCTGTCGGTCCCGGCTGTCTTAAAAACATTTGTTAGGTCATGTCAGAGGTCCTGAAATAATTCAGGTGCGACCAGAAAAATTTGGCACCAGACCTGAGTCAGCCAGGACACTCGATATTATTATTATAATTATTTTCATTTCATTCATCACATGACAAATGAGTGTTTATTGCAGTCAAAGTCGGCCTTTGGCAAGACTTTGGTGCATTACTGAACTGAAATGTTCAAAAATGATCTCACAATGGATGCTGTGCTGAGAACAACTGCTTTTCCCATGGCATATTTTTAGATTTTTTGATCCCATCTGACAAAGATTTGTTGACACTTTTCTAGTTACAACTCCAACCGTGGAGATGATGACAGGAATAATGGTGACCTTTTCTTGCATCCAGACTTCCTTGATCTCAGCAACCAAGGGAAAGTACTTGGAGACCTTTTCATTATAATAATGGTCCAAGACCATCTACAATACTCAAACCATAATGTAGGTATCGTTTGTGTAGAAAATGGCGGACGATCTGGCCCAACAACAAATCACACTGCTTATTGGAGGTTATGTTGACAACCGATTGTAAGCTAGTTGCTACACGTGTTATTTCATGTGTTATTTCATGTTGTGTCGTGTCTTGTTTCATGATTTAATATTATACAAAAATATTGCAAACTCGGTTCGTGTTGTGTTTCTGGATGTAATTCCAACTACCTATGGTAATAATAATAAGTAATACATAATTTTTTTGTTCTTTTCCGAAAGACAAACATTTAAGAAAGTTATGGATTAGAAGACAAATTCATCTTGATCATTAATTGTTGTATATTCCAAAAGACGATTGTAGGCTAGTTGTGTTAAAAGTGTTTTATTACTGTATTTTCGTGTCAAGCCATGTCTTTTCCGTGATGTAATACATACAAAAAAAGAACAAATGGGTCGTTCTTGTTGTGTTCCTGGATGTAAATCCAACTATGGTAATTCAAGTAACATATCAATTTTTACTTTTCCAAAAGACAAAAGCTTAAGAAACTTATGGATTAGAAGAATTCACCGTGATAATTTTGTTGTCAATGATAAAACAATAGTGTGTATCAATCATTTTGAAGCTCGTTTTGTGATCAAGGAAGACATTTTTCCTGTTGTTGATGGTGAACCCATTCGTGTGCCACGGAAAAAGCCCAAATTAAGTAGTGACGCTTATCCCTCAATTTTTCCAAACCAGCCATCCTACCACACAGTGTCTCTTGGCAAGGAAAGGAAAGACCCCAATGTGCGCGTACAAGAGCTTTTACAAAGAGATGAGGAAAGTTCCACTAATTTGTGCAGTAATGATATCATTTCAGATTTCGATTCATTTGAAAATGAAATCATGAACAGACAGTTCAATCCATTTCTGGCTTTTGACAAGAATACTCATGTACGTTTTATTAAAATAGAAGATAATAACTTCAATGATAGTCCGTGTGTACCTGTTACTTTAAAAGTGTCTGATAATTTTGATGTAAATATATTTTTCAAAAATCTGTGCCTGCCTCTGGAAAACTTCAGATGGATATTGGAGTGTGAGGGGAAGAAGGAATTATTGAAATGTGATAGGTGGAGTAAGCTTGATAACTTGGTGAGTACCCTTTCAAGTTATACTTATAATTTGCCCCTTGTTGAGAAGGGAATTCCTTTGATCAATAGTTTAAAAGAACATTTATTGATAGATGAAGAAGTAGAGAATACCAACCAGATTAAATTTGCTTTGGAGCAGCTTGAACTGGCATTTGCAAAGCAGAAGAGATATTCACCAGGTTTCTGTTTCTGAAGGAACTATTCAGTTTCTGAAACTAGTATCAAAGTGGTGGGATATCGTAAATGTGAAGCACCCTATGAAGGGGAAGTATACGAGAAATGATCATTCAAATCCCATTTCTGGCTCTGATGATGAGAAACTTATTTTTCTAGAAAACCTGAAAGTATTTATTGATATATGGCACTTATCTCATTCTTCTGGAAAACTGAGCAATGAAACTTATTTAGCTCTTTCTCACACTCTAACTGCAATTATATTTTTCATAAATATAATTGGGCCTATGTATTGACAGCTAAACTGCAGACAGATAATTTGGAGAGTAGATTTGGATGTTACAGAAGGTTAAGTGGATGCTCATACAATGTTTCTGTAGAGCAGATATTAGAGTCTGAAAGGAAGCTCAAAGTATTGAGTCTACTAAAATTAAGATCTGCAAAATTAAGAGAATTTCATTTGAGAGATCTGGCGGTGACATTCACTCAAGAAAAAGTAGTAGAAAATTCAATTCAATTTCAGTCTGCTCTTGATGAAGCTCCATTCATATCATCCAGTTGCTTCACAAACCCTCCAGGTAACTATATGTTTGGCTAGCTACACAGGAATGAAAGTATTGAAGCGACTAGAAAAAGGGGGAAAAGTGTGCAATGAATGCAAGGAAATGCTTCAGTCGCATGAAGACATGAATGTAGACTGTGATATGGAAGAACTTCTGTACTATTTCAATGAGCTGAACCGAGGTGGATTGAAATGCCCTTCTTCCTTCTTGATGGATTCGTGTGTCAACATCTACAAATTAATGGAAGTGATGATAAGCAGTCGCTACGAACTTGAATTTATGAAGCTAAGGAACCAGAGGGATGCCCTGGTGACATTAGGTATTCAACTGACTGAAAATACAATCAACAATTTGAACGATGTGTGTAAATGTGGGGTCCCTATAGTGAAAATAATTAAAAAGTGTGTGAAAACATTAGCCAATATATTTATTTATAACTACACCAAAGTCCTTAATGAGAGAAACGGATCAAAAGACTTAGCTAAAAAACTTGCCAATCAAAAAAGAAAAGCTGATCTTGGGGAAAAGGTGCAGAAACGCAAGACACTCAAACTGAGCAGCAAGTGAAGGTAAAGTGAATTTTTAGAGTTATTATTTCAGTTTAAGATGGAATAAGAATTTGCATAATATTTCTCATAGTTTTTTGCATGATATTCCGTATAGTTTTTTTAAAAAAGCTAATTCCAATCAGTTACGAGTCTGATCACTTCTAGATATTACGAGTTAGATTTGCCGCCAAGCTACTATTGGTTGGCTGGAGTTGGGCTAGATCCGCCGCCATCGTGTTTAGCACATTAAGGTCTGAGTATTGTAGATGGTCTTGACTGGTCCAAGTTGTGGCAGCATGGTATGCCAACATCTATCAGTGTTGTTTCCTTGGCTACCTTATCCATAAGGATGTTATCTGGTCTATTATGAGCAACAGTTCTGTCTGTCAGCACCGACCGGTCCCAGTATAACTTATGTGTCTCATTCTACAAGACTGGGGATGGCTTGTGTGGGTAGTGGGGCAGCTTCTAATTATTATTATTATTTATAAAAATCCAATTAAGTTGTGTGCAAAGTTTTGTAGACTGACTGAATACCCAAAATTAAAAAAATCAGAGAATGAACAGTTAGGTAACCAGAATATTCGACAGGTTGAACTTTTGACAATTGGATTTGATCGAAATTGTTCGTGTCGGATCCTTATAGTATAAGGACCTTAAGTTCAAAATTTCAAGTCATTCCGTCAATTGGGAGATGAGATATCATGTTTAAAGACGCACATACACTCATAGGCACACACACACACACACACACACACACACACACACACACACACACACACACACACACACACACACACACCACACACACACACACACACACACACACACACACCACACACACACACACACACACACACACACACAACACACACACACACACACACACACACACACACACCGTTTAACCGTTGAATAACCGTTTATGGACACGCTCCGAATAATATCTTGAATCCAGTGGTTCAACTGACTGACAGAATAAAAAGAAATTTTTCCAGAATCTAGACAAAAATGCAATACAGATACTCAACCTCAAAAACTTGTTCAAATTCATAATACTACAGAAATACTTCTTCGAAAATCATTATAGACAGACCAATGAATACATGGACACTTGCACCATAGAACACCAGACTTTTATACAGCAATGGGAAAGGCTTTACCGGAATACTTTGTACCCAACATCTTCAACAGCATCCCCAATCACCTCAAGAGCTTCAACATATACGCAGATGTTAAAAGAGAAATAAAGAGCTATTTTATAACAAATCAATAGAAGAATAGAAGATTAACATATAACTCAATTTAACATATAAATGTGAACATGATAAAAAGAATAATACAAAAAGAATAAGGAATTATATAATGTTCATGAATCTCTTGCAAATCTGATAAATAATGTATTAAAACAACACTCCAATATAAGCTAAAATTAGCTTCATTGGGTAGCCACAAAATCTTGATAATAATAGGAGATCTAAATTAATTCTTTCAACTCGTACAGTTATCATTATTATTGTTATTATTATATTATGGAGATCTGAATAGATTCTCACGACCTATGTAAGAAAATATGAAATGTTATTATTTTATGATCATGCTAATGTAAACTATCATATTATGTAATGTAAGAAAAATTTAAATAAAAACATTTATTATTATTATTATTATTATTATTATTATCATTACTATAGAATTGAACCCAACCTTGCAAGTCCAAAAATGCTGTTGTAATAATTTCAAATAGTTCTTGAATTCTGCCTTGTCGAGTTTTTTGGGAAAGTTGTACCCAATTGTTGACCAGAGGATTGTCACCTCGGGAAGATGATTTCCCTTTAGATCTGCCTCAGGATTGGGCTGATACTCGCAACTTGCAACAAAATCAACACAGAAATTAATAGGAATAATGAAGATAATTTATATTCATGATAGTAGAACGTTTTTACTATAAAGTAGTCTAGAAAGTGGAATTTTCAATATTATTTCGAACCAGCAGGTAACCAACCCGTGCTCCGGAAAAGTCTAATCAAAAACTTGACAAACTTAGAAATTGACCTGCTGGAATCTTGAATTTAAAATAGGCCTATAACCATCCTCGGTAAATAAAGAATCTATATGCAAAACTTCAAGTTAATCAGTCCAGTAGGTCAGACGTGATGATGTGTCATTCGTAAATTTCCTATCCCATATGAGCCAATTTATTCTTCGTTTATAATAGATAAAACATGTATTCGAAGAAATAAATTATTGCATTAGTTTGCTCTACAATCATCAATGATTGTGTATCTGATAGCACTCGTAAAATTCATTTCTTCCAGTTCTTCTCCATGTTGTAGAATTGGGGTAAAACCTATCTGGATGGGGGCATGGAACGGTCAAGAAAGAACAATACCCCTCCTTCAACGCTGGTTGAATGGGAAACAATAATCGTCAATAAACAATAATAATGAATGGTCAACCCATGTCGATACTCAACCAATATCAAACAATAGAACTCTTAATGCCCCCATCCAGATAGGTTTAGCAGCATAAAATATTTTTTCAAAACCTACTCCCAAATCCACCACTCTGGTCCGCAACTTACAACTCGACATTTGTATCGTATAAAAGGATCAATTAGCACAAGGAAATTAGTTGTTTGATAATAATATTAGAATAGGCTCAAAATTGTGATCTATAATGATGGAATTCAACTTTTTTCTAAATATAATAAGAATGACTTGAAAATTCAGTTTTGAAACAATTGTACATCTCTGATATTAGAATAGGCTCAAAATTGTGATCTATGATGATGGAATTCAACTTTTTTTCTAAATATAATAAGAATGACTTGAAAATTCAGTTTTGAAACAATTGTACATCTCTGATAACCTGATATGAGTTATAAAATCGTTTTATACTAAAATTATTTATTGCGTGAAACACACTATTCAATTGCAGGGTTTGGTTTTTACCACACTACGAGCATAATATAATTCGATTCGCAATTCGATTGTACATCAATAAAAACTGGTACGGTTTATGCCTTCACGGTTTGGATCTTTGTCGCATCTTGATAAGCTATGCAAGAACTCCATGTTACACCAAGAGCTACAGAGTATAGACCTTAATAGTTGGAAATTATAACTTTGATGATGACCTGTACAGAACACGGAAATGGGAGCCCCGCAGTAAAAATCCAAGTGTGGAATAACGTCACTAAACTTAACAGGATGGGAGCATACGATTCATTGCACAATGGTCGAAAATGTGCTAAATCTACCTGCCAAAGGGTCTCGCAGTTGTATTTTCCTAGCTTGACCGTCCCATGCCCCCATTGAGATAGGTTTTACCTTAAAATTGTACAGTCGCAAAAGTATCAGGGCATTTGATAGCAATATCCTATTGATTTGAACTTTCATTTGATAATTTATTAGCAGTATGCACCAGTAGATGAAAGGATAGATCAACACCACTACTCCTATTTATTTTTGATTCCTCAAAAGTTCCAATTCTATCTCGCACTCCAATAATGATTACAGTTAGCTTGAAAAACACTACACACAAGATTAGGTAGTGGTATTCTGGAACGGTTCATTATATTTCTTCATACAGCCAACCCGGTACCCGGTACCTAGGTTGTCAGGTTGGTGTAAGGGTGAGCATACCTGACTAGCAATTAGGAGGTACCAGGTTCGATTCCCGGACTGGCAAATAGTTTTTGGATAGTAGCTCTCATCGGATTTCCATTCAACTGATAACCCTGTTGTCAATATTTGCAGTAGTTGATGAAGTCTTCGGTGTGGTTTACAGCATTTAACTTTGGATTTTCATTGAATAATAAAATTATTTATTTCTCAATTAGCATTTGAATAAATTAGATTTCTGATCAATTTCCATCTATTAATTAGATGCTGACTTTACAACGTGAATCTCACTATGAACCGCCACATAATTATATTGGGTCGATTGAATAAGAACTAACAATATTGCTAATACTAGGATTCGAGTCAGCTTATAAATGATTTCTATCCTTAGGCCGGTTGGTTACAGAGCTCGACCGACTGTCAGTGCGTACGTCAGTTGCGCATGTCTTTTTCATTGATATTCCATGTATCCGTACAGAGGACTGACTGCACGCATGCGCATGGTCAGGACCATGCGTTTTATACTACATACGAAAACCATTGGTCGAGCTCGTGCGCATCCGTTCCATTGGTCGACTGACGCGCTATTGAAACAAATAGAAGCTTCCAGAGCTGTACTGATCAGTAGCCCGGTCGCAACATAACCAATGTGCTGACATCTCTTCCCGACAATCAGCTGATATTGAATTGAATAGCATAATGAATAAATTCAATTAATAGTGTCATATTTGATTTCAGAGTTTCTCTATACATCTCTTCAATCTTTTCTAATTTTTTTATTGAGAAAATAATATATTATTAATATTATCTACATTTATTTGATCCGTAGCTTAAAGTGACTGCAAGTATTCCCAATGGTGATACAAGCTCGAAATAACTCATCAAAATTTCTGATGGACATTCTGAGGTATCTTGACCCCAAGCAATGATGTATAATGGTACTAAATTCCCTTTGAAATGCTCTTTGGGCGACCATCGGGTGAACTTGATATCTACATATTTTAATCTTTCGTTTATGGAGATAATAAGCTGCAATTAAAAAATCTGTAAAGGCATCCATTTTGTAAGTCAGAAAAAATGATGTATGGTCAGGATGGTGCATACGCACTGACGGTCGGTCGAGCTCTGTAGCTGACCTTAGACCAGTTATAGAATAGACACGGCCCATTGTATATTCATACTGAAAGTCGATGAAGCCAACATCTACTGCCAAATCCACCCATCTTGACGTCACAACAGTGACGTCACGCATCGTATAGAAATTATAGAAAACTTTTTTTAGTTTGTTGTGTAAGTGTTTGTGGTGTTCAACTTACATTGTTGTTAAACAATGCATTGTTGTAAAACATAACTTGTTTTCCATAGCAGATTGTTATTTATTTATTCATGTAATTATTATTTATAAAAATGGTAATCTCCTATGCAGCATATAGTTGCACTGAAATTTTCAGGAAAAAAAGTGGAATATCTTTTCATGCGTAAGTTGAAATTTATACACATAAATATTGTAAGTTGTAACTGTAATATTATCCTTGGTTATGATGTAAGTGAACTCATTGCAGCATGACAATAAATTAGTTTTGTAGGCTACCATACCTTATTATTTTCAAAACACATTATAACTTTGAAGCCGATATCACATAACACATTATAACTTAACCGATATCGTTTTTGCCCATAGCTAGAAATAACCTAAAAACACCATGAATCTAAAATAGACACAATCTGAAAGTTTTCCATACGATGCGTGACGTCACTGTTGTGACGTCAAGATGGGTGGATTTGACAGTAGATGTTGGCTTCAGAGGCTAGACTTCCCAGCGTGTCTATTCTATAACTAGTCTAAGATTCTATCTAATGCTGCCTACAGTCAAAGTTATCTATCTACTAATGATGGTCTACAGTTACTATATCAAAGATATGTTTATTTATAGAAACTGTGATGCTGTCTATAAAACTAACACTTGATTATTCAACAGCTAGAACTAATGGATTAGTTCCTAGTCACAAGATTGTAGCTTTTATTCAATCGACCTATTATGAGTGTGAAATGAGACCCAAAAGTGAAATTATTGAAGCTTATACCTAAGTTGTTGAAACTGATAGATAACTCGAAAAACTCACGTCAATAAACAGCTGACTATATCTTTCGATGAATAACTCTGTCCAATCTCCAACATCACCCCATAAATACTTTGCATAAAAGTTTTCTTATACACTTCGTATGGCCTTTGCAACAAATAGTGTATGTCTCTTCTGAAATTTTGGTCCAATTCTTCCATTTTCAAACTAAAAACGAAAGATTTTGAATATAATATTTATTATTGATGAAGAGCATTTGAGAATAACGTGGATCAATTCAAATTCGGTTAGACACCGAAGCGGTAGCATGTAGAGAGTGTTTAATAGTATTTCAGCAATGGTATACATAGTTTGTTATAGTAGTGTCATTTAGGCCTCTTTCACATGATAGGAGACGTGCAACTTGAACACTGAACAGTGTTCACGTTTTTTTGTCGAAGTACATTGAGTCCAATCGTGTCTTTCACATGGTGATCCCGAGCCAGGAACTTCCTTTTGTCACGTCTTTTCCCCTCGAGGCAAGCAGAAACCTGATTTGATCGAGATACTAGCGGTCATATCGCCGCTAGTTCCACATGGTGATTCTACGTCTCTCCGGTCATCACTTTTTCTCAAAATCTATCTTTCTTGAAAATGAAGATAGAAAGATTCTGTTTTCGGATTTGGATTCAGCGACCCCAAATTCTTAAGACGTGAGTCCCGTTCTCAAACAAGGAAAACAAGGAAGTTATGGCTGTTTTTAATAAAGCTTTCTATTATCATATAATTATACGGTAATAACGAACAGGTACTGTACTATATAGTACGTATGTACTATTATGATACAACGTACACTGCATTCGTGTAATACATTTGGTGGAATATTTATCTTGATTTCTGAAAAATACCCAAAAATAAGGGAGTAAGATGGCTTTGAAAAACCATCGTTTTCCTGCTGAATGACAAAACAGAATAAAAATTATTTAAGACATATTATGTCTTGAACTAAAAACGTACAACAGATATCCAGATCACTCACTATTCAAGCTTTCCATAAATTTATTTGTCTACCCATGGCAGTAGGTTTGCGCCCAACGTTTTCCCTTAAACATTTCTGTATTAATTATTAAATTATGATAGAACACATTAACTTATCGTATTGATCTTCTAAATCCAGTTACATGCACATCGATTCCTGTGAAATTGATTTTTACCGCTCCTATGAATTCTACCAGGTTCAGCGCAACTTGTTAAATATCATTATGTTTGATTCAACAGAATTCATAAGAACGGCAAAAAATCGAACAACAAAAAAGCCGAAGTAGTTTGTGTCGACGGTATACGAGCAAAAGCTCGCACTTGGTCTATAGTTATACGACTGAGGATTCAGCTCAGCAACTAAAATCGATGAGCCATGATTATGTTAATCAATACTCATATAATAAAACAAAGTAATTTCAAAGCCCTTCCGATGACTGAACCTGATGTAGAACACAATTCTAAACACATTTTGCTCAGTAATATTTTCCCGTCAGAAGCACCGTTTACGAGTAAATTGAGCCTAATGATAGGAGAGTCAAATTTTCATTCATCGATGATATGGCAGATGAAGCTATCAGTCTGGTTATCAACTGAGGTATTACATGAAGTCTGATAATTGATATGAGGATAAATAATTATTACTTATACACACTTGCGCTCAGATTGCAATCAGACCATAAGAAGGTCAATGAGAATCTTCAAGTTGTGTCTGTGTCTTCTACACTCACAGACACTGTTCAAACAAATTTTATAACTTGTTCACCAGTTATAAATAACTTGTCAATCTTATAACTTATAAATTGTCAAACAAATAACTTGTCACTAATGCTAGACAATTATTTTGAGGCTCTATCAACATCCAGTCTGTTTCTATACTTATTCTTGATTGCAACATGGTTGAAAAGGCTTACTCACAAAGACATGATGTTGAAAATACAAAATTAGGAATCTTAATGCCTTTTTATATAGAACTTGATAGTTTGGCTTCATTTTCCAACTTTCAAATGAAGAACCAGCCGGAATGGTGATTTCTTGTGGAGTGGAGTCGAGGGGATAGGTTGTCATGACCATAGACGACTACTTGTGCCCTCGTAAAATTATGCCACTGCCGTCAAGTTGTCCCCTCGACTACTTGACACCTACTGGACCGGAGGTGTCAACTAGTCCCGACTGTAAACGAAAACTTGACACCTCGCACCCTCACGACAGGGTGTCCCCCCGATTAGTTGTCACCTCCTCAGAAAGGATACAACTGGACGGGTATGGCTCACGTCTACTTGTCCCCTAAAAACCGGTTTTTAAAAGGGGACAAGTAGCCGGGGTGTCAAGTAGTCGGGGTGGCACCTAGTCCCGTACCTCCACCATCAATCACCATGAATGAAGGAGATTCATCTCCAGAAAAATTCATCCAACCAGACCAGCTTAAAACTCCTGCAGAGCAAATTTAATACTGTATAATGCATTGAAAGAAGCTGATAATAGGATGTGGGCAGCAGAAAGAGAAAACAACATGTTTGAAAAGAAACTGGTGAAACTTCAAATTAAGCTGTGTCAGTTGGAGAGTGGTAACATCAACTCGGTCCCTGCATCTTCCAACAATTTGAAAGTTGTAAAGAGTAGTAATTCTGATCAATACCAATCAACTCCAATAAGGAAAAATCAACTGAGGAGTGAAAAATCTGATACAGCTAAAATACATTGCGTAGTACAAATTACTGCACAGATGAGGAGGAGGAACTTGCCAAGGAGACGGAATGGGTGAGAGTGAAAAATGGGAGATCTAAGAAGAGGAAGCTGAATACTTCGCTCACCCCTCCATCAGAAGGAAAAACAACCAACTATAATAGGGGTGAGTCAGTACTGCAACACAAAGTCAGAAAGAGTCCCCTATTACCATCAGTAATAGTGAATGGTATCAGATCATACAGTAACTTCCATGAAAAGTTAGTCAAGCTACTGCTAAGTTGTAATTTCAGTGTGAAACTACTTGGAGTAGACAGTTTCAAAATTAACTTGAAAAATGAGGAGGATTGTAGATTGCTCAAGAAGGAGTTGAATGAAGAGAAGTTTTCTTGGCATTCTTATGAGAACAAGCAATCAAGGCCAATCAGAGTTATGGCTAAGAAGTGACATCACTCATGTGAATCAGAAAATATTGTGGAGGACCTCGAAGATAAAGGGTTCAAAATTCTGAACGCAAGCATAAAGCTTAAATGGAGAACTAAAGAGCCACTAGATATGTTCATGCTTGAGTTTGACGCAGGAGAAGATGTAAATGAAATTCACAAAAACACCATCATAATGGGATGCAAGGTGGAAATAGAGGCAATGAAGAAATCAAAGCTCATTGCTCAATGCTAAAGATACGAAGCATATAGACACACCCAAAAATATTGCTTTAAAGAGTCTCGTTGTCAAATGTGCTGGTAAACACAGCTCCAAGGATTGCACAAAGGCAGCTGGAGAGGAGCCGAAATTTATTCATTCTGGTGAGAATCATCCAGCAAGCTATCGTAGGTGGATGTTGAACTGAAGAAGATGCGAAGCAAAAATATGAAGTCTCATTCAGGACCAATCAAGCAAGTGGATTCGCGCAAGGAGCATTCAACTCAACCCATACCTGTTTCTTCCCCACTGAAATGGAAACTACGAGATTGTCAGAATTAGATAAACCCTTATCATATGCTGATACTACAAAAATGTCTCAATAAGAAAGATGAAGAAGAATAATCAAGAGGACGGAGTGCTACAAACTTCACAGCTGATATCAACCAAGCTGGAAAAGCAAGAAGCACTATTATCCTCCTTTGAAAAAAGGTTACAGAAATTGCAAAGCAGCACCAGCCCGGCTGGAAGCAGAAGGAAGCAATGAACCACACACTGAAAATCATGGCATGGAATGCCAATGGCATCCTTCAGAAGAAGCAAGAACTATAATTAGTACTCCATAACAAAAAAATAGACATCTGCCTTATTCCAGAAACACATATGACAAATCAATCCTATCTCAAAATTAGAGGCTATGGAACATTCCATACTACACATCCATATAATTCAGCAAGGGGAGGTAATGCAGTAATTGTGAGAGGAACAATTCAACACACTGAAGAAAAGGAATACCAAACAGATGAAATTGAAGCTTCTATTATATCACTGGAGCTCGAAGGAAGCAGCAATATATCAAAGACTTGCACTGAAACAACAAGACTACGTAGAATTCTTCAAACATCTTGGAAGAAGGTTCAACCAACGTAGGAGGAGACTTCAATGCTAGAAATACCCATTGGTGCTTCAAGATAACTACTACAAAGGGTCAAGAACTGTTCAGTGCAATCCAGCAACTCAAATGTGGAGCAATATCAACTGGAAAGTCTGGAAACCCAACATACTGGCCAACAGACTTAGGAGAAATTCCAGATCTGATAGACTTTTTCATCATCTAGGACTTCTCCACAAACAACATCAAAATTAAAGACAGCTGTGACTTGACATCAGATCACTCACCAATAATACTCACATCAAGCGAGAGTGTAATAGAATGAGAACCATCTCCAATAGATGAACAATCTCTGCAATAGATACACAAACAGGAAACAATTGAACAAACAGGAGTCATCGTCATTGAGTAGGGAGAATTTCTTGAAAAACTTCAGGCCGATTTTTAAAATAGGACCGAAAAACAAAAACCCCGTGCACTGGGTAGTGGAGTGCACTGGTGAATTGAGAAAAGAATTTATTAACAAATCGCGGATTGGTATTGATTGGAGGGTATGCCGAGTTGGAGACTATGTTGCCGTCTCTCGTTGCTTCAAGTGCCAAAAAATTGGACATATCAGTAAGCATTGCACTCAAGCACAAAACACCTGTGCTCACTGTTCCACTACAGGACATGATGTTAAAGAGTGCCCTAATAGAGACAAAAAGCCCTCATGTTTAAATTGCTGCAATGATAAAAAAGCTTTCGATCACAAAGTAGGTGACAGAGAGTGCCCTTCCTATCAAAAAGCGCTACAACAAATAATTGATAGAACTGATTATGGAATCTGAAAGAAAAATATTCAATATACTGAGGATAAATAAAAATAATAGTGATAGTAAAATCAAGCAATCAACCCAACACAAAATGATTACTTTAAATTCCATCCTTAACAAAATTGATAGTTTCTACATAACAACTAATACTGATAAGAGTAAGATAAGTCTGGTTTATAATTTTGGTGAGAGGGTTGATGTTATGATATCTTTTACAAAAATAGGAAATATTATTAAAACATCCAAAGGTCTCTGTCTGCTTAGAAATAAAAAGTATTTCTCTCTTGAAGAATGGAATCACCTGAATGTGTTACTGGATTCTAATTATATAAGAGTTTTGTTTTCTGATAAGAACATTCCTATTTTCATATTAAATTATGGTGAAAATGGGGTACTTGATCTTTTGAATAGAATAAATGATTGGAGTAAATTCAATTACCCTTTGATTATAGGAATTGATTATTTTAACAATCTGGGTGAAACTTATTTTGATATTCCTGCCACTGAACTCTTGAGTAGCTAGAGATTTGAAGTTTATTTTTTATTATCGAGGTTATTGTGAAATTGATTTTCTTAATAGACCCAAGCTGTCTGATAGTCCGGGAGTTGAGTACCCTGTGGGATTCTTTTAAGGTAATAATAAACGTGAAGCATTCATAAACTTTATGATTGAATTACGGACCCTACTTCAAAACACTGATAACGAAAATGCTAAAATATATAAAAATATTCTTCTTAGGGTCACGCATAGAAACATGTCAATATCAGGTGATGATCTAATAAGCGTCCTGAAAACCAATATGAACATCTATGATAATAATTTGAAAAGATTCCTATTCAAAACAAACTCTAAATACCGAATGGGTTATTGCTTGGAGCAGGGTGGAAGTTACGTAGAATTTCAAGAGGATACTTTAAAATTCTCTACTAAAGAACGATATGTTTTAGTCACACGTAATACTACACTTATGCTGAATAGCGAATTAATAAAAACTATAAATAGAATAACTCTTCATGAGTGTAAACTTCCTAAAATAAAATGGTATGACGGTGTTCCCGGCTGTGGTAAATCTTACTTTATAGTCTCGCATCATGAGCCTGGCCAGGATCTAGTACTCACTCAAACACGGGCAGGTGTTAAAGCAATCCGTGAAACTGTCATTGAAAGGTATGGTCGAAAACATTGTGATCGTCTTAAGCTTGATTACAGGACAGTTGGCTCATATATAATAAATCATAATCAGAATAAAACATACAATAGAGTTTTTATTGATGAAGCTCTACTTATGCATGCGGGTTACATCGGTTTTATTGCTAACTTGAGTAAGGCCTCAGAAATAATTGTAGTTGGTGACGCAAACCAAATACCCTACATTGAGAGAAGTAATTATGCCACAAGATGGCATAAAATTTCAGAATTCTGCGAACCTTTTACAAAACAAACGGTAACTCGTAGATGTCCTATCGATGTTTGTTTTGTCCTTCCCACTGTCTATGAAAATATTACGACGCTTAATGAAAGAGCTATCTCAATTCTGCCTACTTACAGAAATGGGGAATACCATCTGATACAACCCGACACTTTGATATTAACATTCACCCAAGAGGAAAAACTTATGGTGGGTGATACTATGAAGTGGAGAGAGGATGTTGCACTTCACACAATCCACGAAGCACAAGGGCTAACTCATAAAAATGTTGTTCTAATCAGAATTAAGTACAAGGAGAATGAAATCTATAACAGCATGCCCCATGCGATTGTTGCCTTGTCTAGACACACTGAAACTTTCAGGTATTTAACAACCAGTCTGGTAGATGATGCTGTGTCGAAGATGTGTCTTCAGTGTCGAAGATGTTCTTAATATTTTAGAAACAGAAAATGAGACAGATGTAATCGACGACTATTTGAACTATCACTTCACGAGGACAGAAATAAAGATGCTGAGTGTTTCAATGAAAGATGCTGAGTTAGTCTATGAATATACGTAGTTCGAATGCTAATTTCGATCAGTTTATTTGCTGCCTCAATGAATTGAAAACTGATATTCACATTATAATATTAACTGAGACCTGGTTGACTGCAGATATGCCGTTCATTTTCAACATTCCTGGATATACGGCAATAAATAAGTACACTAAACAGAATAAATGTGATGGATTATGCATGTACATAAAAGATTGCATAAATGACTTAAGAATTGATGATTTTATTGTGAAGGTGATTGGGGTTTATAGATCACCAAGTAATCAAAATATTGATAATTTTCTTAATAGTCTGAGTAATGAAATCAGTAAAATTCCTAATGGAATAAATGTATGTGTGGCGGGAGACATGAATATAAATACACATTCAACTAGTGTTCCTGTTCAAGATTATCTGCATATTTTCAATAGTAATGGCTATAAGTCTTACATAACTGGTGATACCAGAGTAACAACCACAACTAATTCTCTCATTGACCACATTTTTTATGAAAATTCAGGCAACCATTCTATGTCCATTAAAGGAGTTATATTTAGGACAACCTTAACTGACCACTACGCGGTTGTACTGAACTTGGTGAAGGTTCCTATCAATAAGGTAATATAAACGTATTGATAAACACATTAACTACATAAGTCAGGCACATTCTTTGCCTGACTCCCAATGTGACTGTTCGTACTCCTCTCCTACATTCAAATCAAAATTTCTCAAATATGTCAGCTTCTTCTCAATCTATGAATTTTTTAGGCTTGTCTCAGTTCCCGGTCCTGAACAATTCAATTTAGATGGTCACTGTAGTAAAAATAATTTTCACTATTCTTTTGTAACGTACAAAGCATTGGGAACAAAATTAATGAAATCAATATGTTGAACAATAAACATAATTTTGATGTGCTTTGTATATCTGAGCATTGGTTGAGGGCGAACACGTTAGAGTTGGTTAAAATACACGAGTTTTCACTTGTATCTGCTTTCTTCAGAAATTCATCATGAATTTGCCGGGATAATTATGAAAAAACTAAATATTATAATAATAGCTATTTATAGATCACCGAGAGGCAATCTGAATCTCTTCCTTGAAGCTTTAGAAAAACTTATTGTATATTTGAGAGTTAAATATAAAAATAGATATAATTTTATAGTAGGAGGGGATTTTAATGTGAATGTTTTGTCTGCAAACTCTGAAACGTCTGACTTGATTAATCTCTTGAAGTGTATTAACCTAACTCTCACAAATTTTGAGTCTACTAGACTTGACTCAGCATTGGACAGCATTGCGACAGACTTGAGCTCGGAATCTTTTTCGGTGAAGGTGGAACCAGTTGCTTTGGGTGATCATGATGCAGTGTGTTTTCATCTGAAATCGGATTTCTTGATGTATCCACATGAACAACCCTTTAATATTCCTCATAAACGGAAATTGAGACCAATTACTTTGTCTGGACTTGAAAGCTTCTGCTCGCGATTGAGTTCAGTTGACTGGTCCAAAATTATTACATACGGAAACGCTGAGGAAAACTTCAATGCATTTTTTGACAGATTTCAGGAATTGTTCCTACAGTCTTTCCCATTTGTTAATTCTAGTCTGAGATCTAATAATTTAAAAAGAAAGAAATCTTACCTTTCTTCACCTGCTATGGAAAGTTTGAGATGTTATGTGCTGATTGCATATGACAAATTTAAAAAAGACAGAACAGACTCAGCCAGATTAACGTATAATAAATTAAAAAGACTGTACAAATATGAGTTGAAGATGACACAACTAAAATGCAATGCCAACTTCATTGAATCAGCCAAAAAAAATGTGTAGCTGCTTGGAAAATAATTAGAAAAAGTTCCAAACCACCTCTGTCAAATTCAACATTGGTTTCCGCCGAAGACTTCAATAATTTCTTTGTAAATACTGTCTCTGAAATGCGGGAAGCAATTGAACCAGCTAATGTGTCAGCTGAGGAGCTTTTAGCGTCTTCTCCCGGATCCAAGTTTGAGTTTGGTCTGAGGGAATTGTCATCTAAAGAAATTGCAGATATAGTATCCAAAATTAGGTCATCTATCAGTAAAGATATTTATGATCATTCCAGCTCTATGATAAAAACTGTCATAAATGTTATTTTGGAACCATTAACTTTTTGTTTCAATGCCTGCATTATAGAGTCCGTTTTTCCACGGATACTCAAGCATTCCAGAACAGTGCCTATTCATAAAAAAGGTTGCAAAAATTCACCCAAAAATTCCAGACCCATATCCATCCCACCTATTTTCAGTAAGATATTGGAATATGCTGTTGCTAATCAATTGTACGAGTTCCTTGAGAGAAATAGAAGTTGAAAAAAAATTTGACAGTAAAAACTACACAGGTGTTGTACTTTTCGATCTGAGTCGAGCTTTTGATGTTGTTGATCATAATATCTTAGCGGAAAAACTCCATCATCTTGGTGTACGTAACAAGGCTCTAGAATTTCTTCAATCATATTTGAGAGATAGAAGTCAGACTGTGTGTGTGAACTCCAGTCTCTCAAGTCCTCTATCTGTTCCTCATGGAGTTCCTCAAGGATCCATTCTTGGGCATCTACTCTTTATAATCATGATGAACGATATTGAGTACAGTATTGGTTCTAAAGTCGTCTGTTATGCTGATGACTCATCCATGGTAACTGTGGATAGGGACTTGAATGCTTTCCAGCAGAAAATGATCAAGTGTCAGGATGAGGCTGCAGTGTGGTTCTGTGCAAATGGTTTGCTTCTGAATAGAGATAAAACTCAGTTGTTGGTGCTTGCAATGAGACAAATCACTGAGGTCGCTGAGGGTGCAGGAAGTGGCAGGCTTCTTGGTCTCACACTTGACCGAAAGCTTTCTTGGAGTGAGCACATAGATATGCACATAGTGTATGCTCTAAACTCTCTAGATCCACATACTTGCTTCGTAGTCTAAGGGAATCAGTCCCCAAAAAGTATCTGAGGTCATGTTACTTTGCGTTTTTTCAAAGTGTCTTTGTTTACGGTCTGGAACTGTGAGGATGTGCCCCAGATGTCCAAAAGGTACTCCTTTTGCAAAAGAAAGCTATCAGGATAATCTCTGGTGCCGCTTATCTTGAACATTGCAAGCCTCTCTTCATTAAGGAGAAAATTATGACAGTATATAGCATGGTAGCATTTAGGCTTCTAATGAGTGTGAAGAGGAAAATAGACAGTTTCCTTTGCAGAGATGAAGTGCACAGTGTTATAGTACAAGAAACAGATATAAAATTGATGTTCCTTATTCTGTGTATGATTATATAAAATCACTTAATTTTACACATGTGTTTCCAAGTTATTTTATAGTAATTGTATTTTTACCAATGTATTTTAATTATAATTAGTATTATATTGTATTGACGTTTCCAATTGCCATTTTTATGTGCTCAAAGGAATAAAAGCATTCTTATTCTTTTTCTTATTCTTATTCTTATTCTTATAACTAAAACTAACTATCATGCACTATTGGAACGCATAAGGAATGAAGATTGGGGAGAAATCTATACCGTGAATGGAAGCATTGACACTATTATGGATAAATTTGTCGATCGTTTGACCAGTCTCATCAATCAATGCAAGAAGGTAAAAGTGATACTGTAAAGCTTTTCCTGGGGGAGTCACTCTCACCTCCAAGGATAAGTTGATACACATATAAAGAATCAGATGTGGAATGTAAATAGTCCCACATCACTGGCCAAATCATGTAGTGCTGTATCTAAATGCCTCACGTTGGGCCGGCAAATCATGTAAAGCGGTTTTTTACACGCCTCACATACGTAGAGTGAATCTTGCACTGAGTCACCAGTGTCCAGGTTATAAATTTTATAACTGCGTGCGTGGACGCTAAATATACACCAGACTGATTGGTTCACTACAAGATTCAATACAATTGTCGGAATCATGGGAGGCCTAAACACTCGCACACCCTTGATTCTTCTTATGACAGATTGTATGCTGATGAAATTTTTATAAGTAGTGTAGCGATCGCTAAACACTGAATACGGATACCTTAAAATGTGATGAAACAACATACAAGATCATACAGGTCAAGCAAAAATCCCGATGTAGATAATTTACGGGACTGCGTCTCTAATAAGTTCCGAAGATTAAGATAGGGTGCAAGGACCAGATATCGTTCGGAATATATTTCGAGAACAGAGTCTTGTCGGGTTTTAAGCTCTATTGTAGGAAATTATATGATCTCCGGCTGCATCTGCTGTACAGTTGATGTATTCGCTCCTAAGTCGAGGTTGGTAACAGATAAAAGCTGATATATGAGCAGGTAAGGACAAAGAATAAATATCTCGATCTGACCCCACTCACTACATCCACTTAGACCTGTTCCAATATCCAGCTTAATTCAATTATTTCAATGATCGTATTCGATCGGTTCTTGATAATGTAGAACGTATCAGACACAATAATTGACAGGCTTAAGAAATAATCGAACTCAGAAGACGAATTAACAAAATTGAAATATATTATAATAAAATATATGATCACACAGTGCAGATTCGGAATTTGATTTACAGATTGATAATAATTTAGCATTAACAAAAGAGTTAAAAATGTTCTTGTGCTTGCATGACACCATGCATGATTCGACAGGATTTTACAATTGATAGAATTTAATAGTTTTGAATAAATAGTGAAATAAATTATAAAATATCTTGAAAAAATGCTCGAGGTCGTGGTTCTGCAGCGGAGGATAGTTAATCAACTACAAGTTCTTATAAATTCTAAATCAGATAAATTCTAGGCTCCTAATGACTAATAAGCGCTTGTCGGCGTGGCCAATAATTTAACGAAGAAAATTTTATATCTTTCTGCACTGTAATACTTTCGAAGCGTAGATTGGGGCCCCTTTAAATTTTACAACCCATGTGAAACTCCTTGGCGGTCGTGGTTTTCTTCTTTAGATCAAAAACGTTTGATCGGCAGCGGGTCCAGGCTTCGGTCTCAGCACGTGGGGAATTTCAATTTAATATCTCCTTCACCAAATTAATTAAGGGATAATTTAACTTTAAACTTTTGATTTATCGATTGATGAACATAGATTTACAAATAACAATTAGAATAGCCTAAAATATTGGCTCACAAATAAAACATATATATAAAATCGAACGAAAATCTTACAAATAGGTCTTGGTAACTTTAACGAGGTCTGAACGGTGAGGATTTCAAAAGGGAAGTGAAGTCTCTTTCTCAGCTTCTTGGCTAGAACTTTCTTTCTGAGAATCCCGGTGTGATTGATTTGCATGAAAATTTGCCATTGGTAGAACGATTGTGACGTAGACGTGACGTCAGTGGCAAGCAATAGAATATAATTCCTTTAATTACGATAATAATTCAATTTATATAATTCTTAAAACTGCTTAATCTCCTAGACATAGTTCCTCCTATACAATGTACATGTGCTAGCATATATGATAAGGCAGGTTTGTTGTCTGATAACAGATTAACATGTGTTGTTTTCAAACGATCACCTTTTTGGTGCTATTTCTATGCACTATGAGTGCCTTAGACTTGCCAAAGAGATTCAATCATCATGTGGTTCAGTGGAAATAATAATTAATGAATGAATATTCTTATACAATTTTTATTATGTCTGAGACTGTTATAATTAATTTCTGCTGTTTTTATCAATAATATAATGTTCATGCTATGACCTAGTTAGTTACAATAATACTTGACATTATAATATAATTTTTTAAGTAATAAATAATTTTAACGATAATACATACATTTTGTTTTTTATTCGAAATTCTTGGTCCTTTATTGATAGTTTTTTAATTTTTTAGAAATAATATTATAGCTTGCATGAATCTGGCATGACATTTTACAATATGTTGAATCAGTCAGCTGTGTTTGAGCTGCTTTAAAACATCTGATCAATAGTAAACAAAGTGTAACCTCAAAATTCAATGAGTAATTCATAAATGGTTCGAGCTTTATTTGCAGAATAATTATGATTTTATTAAATAATTCTTTAGAAAATATTCAGTACAGAACGGTACTCTTATCTGATATACAGTTACTGATAAGGAAGCTTTATCGCTCGGTCGCTAACTATTCCTTTAGCAAATTCTCTCATTTTAAAAGGGTAATCACAATTTTTCTCTCTTCTCATGAGGTCTATTTAAAAAATTCATCACAATACCTAACAGACTTCGTCCCCTGAAGCCCTGGATATCTGAAGGCATCATAAGATCAATAATCATGCGGGACAAAATGCATTCTAGACTCAGAAGAGATCCTAATAACAATATCTTAAAGAATGAATGTAAGGCTTATCGTAATGGTTTGAATAAGATCATCAATCATGCAAAGGAAGTCTACTATGAAAGGGAAAATTGAAAATTGTAATAACAACAGCATGAAGTTGTGGAAGTGCATAAACAAAGTTATAGGTGAGGCCAGTATCAAAGAAAAGAGTACTGAACTTGATACTCACTCCCTAAACAATTATTTCACAAATGTGGGTAAATTACAAGCTCAAACTATCAATATCCCTGATAATACTGGTGATCGATTTCCTGCAATACAGATCGATAACACGTTTTTTATGAGACCAACGTGCCCAGTTGAAGTTGAGGCAACTATTAAAAATCTAAAGAACAACTGCAGTCCTGGTATTGATGGTCTAGGTAATATTACGCTGAAGAAAATAGCCAATTTTATATCTCAACCTCTCGCTTTCATTTTTAACACTCTTGGGGAAACATGAAACCTATGACACCAAGGGAAACACCCGGTCTGAGGGACCTCTACATACATTTAGGCTATACTGTTTTTCCTCTGTCTTATGAAACAACTATCATTTCTATGTAAAGAGACGGTTAAATAGAACAATTTTATCCAGTTCAGTATTTTTTTTGATGAAATGAAAATCAAAACAGGAATAATATGATCAATGTTAGCTACAAAAAATATGAAAATTGAAAGTTCTTACTAAATTAGATATTGTCAAAGATAAAACGTTCAATACAACACACACATTATAATATTAGGTTTTTTCATTGAGAATGCTATTCAAATTATTTAGGAGATTCCATTGTTAAAACTATAATGAAAAAACTTAATAACCATTCATGAGAGGAAAAAACTAATAAGCAAAAGTGTAAGCTATCTTCAAAACATAAAAATTATAAAAAATGACCAAGTACAAACTAATTTATACTTCCATTATGATTTACATAATGGAATCCTTGTAAATTATCCTTATATTTTTACTCCTCATAACTGGTATTCAATGTTCTTTCAATTTACTTGCTCTATTTTGAACACTCTAAACAAACCTTTCGACTACATTCACCACAGATAGGCTTTTCACACTTGATGCACATATACGCAGTTTTTCTCTTCTTCTGGTAAGGACAGGTTGAACAAGTTTTTCTTTTCCCCATTCGGTGACAAGCTACTTCTCCCTGCTGCTGCTGTGCTAGATCTTGATTTTCTTCTCCTAATGCTTTTTGTATGGTGCATTTCAGTTCTTTTGGGAGATTTACGTTTGATGCAAGTCTTGAACGGAGGTGTGGGATGATCATCTCATTTGCTAATTGTTTTATAAATTCAAACCGTGCCATATCAGGAATGTCTTTGAAGCTCATTTAAAGGATAAAAGAGTTGACACTACTGATATTCAAGAGTCTGTATAAAACAGCTAAAGGCCAAGGTCTAGTACGGGGGCTTGAAGAAAACACAGCACACTTCATGTCCAGTAAGTCTACACCACATTTTGTTCTGTTGTAGTGCGAAACTATTTCAGGCTTATTATTTATTGTATCAATGGAAGAAGTGTGGTGCATGCTTGAAACTAAGACCACTGCTCTGTTTTTCTTGGGGACAAAGCTGACAAGGGTGCAATCCTTTTTGAAGCCATGAATGGATGAGCCAACAGGTCTGTGGGGGTTTTGAAGAAACTCCAATGGGATTTCTCTCTTATTTCTTCTCATAGTTCCGACGTAAGTGAGATTTCTTTTAGACAACTCTTTTACTAGTTCCATTGAACTGAACCAATTGTCAGCAGTAATATTCCTATTACTCCTGAGTATTGGTTCACTGAGTCTTATCACTGATTGTGTAGGTACACTGAGTTCTTTTTCTTCTTCAGACAGACCTAAACCATCACTGCCCTTCCCAGTATACAGGTAAGCATTCAACAGATACGAGGTCTTGCTGTCAGCCAAGCACATCACTTCAATGTCATATTTTTTTGGCTTCTTTGGCATGTAAACTTTAAAACTACATCTTCCTCGGAATGGTATGAGCATTTCATCAATAGTCACTTCAGAGGAGACGCAGTACACACTTTGACAGTTTTTGATGAATAAATAAAATATTTCTGATATCGGGGCTGCTTTGTCTTGTAGTCTTCTCTGAGCACGAGTTTCCATGCTATCAAACTTTAGACAGCTGATAAGAACCTTATAACGTTCGACTGACATTGTTGCTGAAAATATTGGGCAGCTGAAAAGGTCCTTGGAGAACACACTTTCTATTGTTTCGTCATTTGATTTCAAAATGGAAGTAAGAAGCAACAAACCAAATAAGGCATTTATTTCCTCAATAGTTGTGTCTCTATAATTACTAACATTGGTATTCTCTCCTAATCCAGATCGAACAGTTTGAATCTTTTTGTTTGTGTTGACCAGAATTTTATCCATAATATTGTCATCAAAGAGGAGTCTCCATAATTGAACTTTGTTTGGTTTATTTCCTAACACTCTTGCTGGGCCTCTGATTCCTGGAAGACCAGTATGCACAATATTCCTAGCTGGTGTCCTAACATTAGTTGGAGGTTGATTGCTGTACCAAACACTTGGAGGTCCGAAGTCTTGCTTTCTCATTCTCTCTTCAAACACTTCAGGCAAGCCATCAATACGATTATCATCAGCAATAGGCTCATCTAATTCCAAAAGATTGTCATCTTCTGATTCTTCACTTGTATCTTCCTCTCCTTGATCATCACAATAATCTCTCATCACAACCTCTTGAGCAGGAGCAGTCCATGTCGGATCTTCATCTGAGTCGTCTACTTCACTTCCTGATGACAAATTCAAAAATTCTTCGTCATCTTCAGGATGTAGAAGCCTTCGAATACAAGCACCAAAATCAGAATCATGTGGGTCAAAAGATTGACTATGTCCTGGACAATCCATTTCAATATTTTCATAACTTCACTACAGAAATATTAGAGTAAAAATTCACTGACAAAACCAACGTACATTTAAAAATAAACTACTAATTACACCAAACGGTGTACGCGAATAACACAAAGGGAAACACCCAGTCACACAGACCGGTACACAAATAACTCACAGGGAAACACCCGGTCACACAGACCGCCAGACTTTTGATAAACAATACATTATTCCTGAACGAGTATTTGCAACCAACTGAAAACGGTGGCAAGCTCTTAGTAACAGTGTAGTGGGAAGGTACTGTGAAGGTTGGCGACCCTGCTTCATAACTGTGACCACAACAACAAAACTTAAATTCACTGGGTGCCTATCAGACCGATGTTTCTCTAAGAGTGTTAATAGATGCTTTGAGGAGGGATATTTTCCCGAGCACCTCAAATCAGCCAAAATTAAACCTCTATTCAAACAAGGTGACCCGACTAATCCCTGTAATTATAGACCGATCAGTCTTATCAGCAACCTTGCTAAAATATTGGAAAAACTAATTACATAACTTTCTCTGCAAATAGAGTAGGGCAGCCTAACGAGAATCAAGATTTGAGACTCCATTCTCAGTGCAATTTAAACTTGGGTAATTGTGATTGTCCCACCATTAATAAAGTCAATAATACTAAGTATTTGGGAATTATAATTGATGAAAACCTTAAATGGGATGTTCATATTAAATACATATGTAGAAAAATCAGATATTTATCTTTTAAATTTTACCAAGTTAACAGAATTCTTAATAAGAACCACCTGAAAATGATGTATCATGCTCTAGTCAAGTCAATTCTGCAGTATGGCATAGTTGTTTGGGGAGGCTGTTTCAACTGTCATATTGCTGAATTATTTGTAGCACAAAAACTGATAATTAAAACTATATTAAGCAAACCCAGGCTCTATCCAACGGATATGGTTTTTAGTTATTTTGAGGTCATGACTATACGTCAATTATACATAAAAACCGTAATTGAGTACTTAATAAAATATAGATCCGATTTTCCTCTCACAATAAACTCTACTCTTGATTATTATAATCTAAGGGCCACTGCCAACAAATATGTAACCTATAACACTAATATTGAATGTATAAGGAGGCAATTAATTTACATAGGTACTAAAATAATAAACCTCATCCCAAATCACTTTCTCATGGCCAATAAGATCAGCGGAAAAATTAAACTGGATATAAAAAACTGGACATACAGTAATTTCTTCTTCCATTTAGATATATGACTCGAGATTTCTGCTCCAGCATTTTTTTTCTCATTAGTTTTTCATTTTTCAGTGGACTCGCTTAGCTTTATTTTGAGTACCACCTATTCCTCTGTTTTCTTCCTTCCCCCCCATTTCTCCCTTCCTTTTTTCCTCATTACTTCTCTTCTCTTCTTTGCCTGCCTATTACATGGGAAACCATAGTTGGCTAGGTATCTTCCTCTCTTTTTTTTTCTCTTCTCCAACACACCCAAACACTAAGCCCATGGTTTTTCATATTTGTTACACTTTATTGTGTTTTATTTGTTTCGTAAATCTTTGTTATTTTGTTTTGTCTTGTTTTGTGTGTTTTTAATAAATTGAATTGAAAAATTGAATTCAGACTCTTACTGGAGGAAAGCATAGATCTCAATGCACACTTTATAAGTAAAGATCAACTTGAAGGGGAAATTGAGAAACTTGTGACCTCCATTCAGCAAGCAGCCTGGGCATGTACACCAGAAATAAAAAGGAGGACTCAAGGCAACAACTATCCTTCTGAAA
The DNA here is from genome assembly GCF_014356525.2 of Nilaparvata lugens. Classification (NCBI taxonomy): domain Eukaryota; kingdom Metazoa; phylum Arthropoda; class Insecta; order Hemiptera; family Delphacidae; genus Nilaparvata; species Nilaparvata lugens. Next base: position 94,461,941 of record NC_052506.1, on the reverse strand, counting down.
TAAAAAATATTTTATCACAGTTGAGAAGAGCAAGACGAAAATGACAAAACACTAGGGATCCAAGAGAGAAGACTGTGCTGAACAATAATTCATCCCAGCAGCTCAGAAGAGGAATAAAAAATCTAAAAAATGAAACATTTTCCAAGTATCTCACTGAGCTGACTAATGAAAAAAGTACCTACTACTCCCTATGGAAAGCTACAAAGTGCATTAAAAAGACTTCAAGCAATTATTGAAGTGGAAAATATGATCAAGAGTAGCATCAAAACCAGGGAGGCACCAGGGTTTGATCTCATAAATGGAGATGTATTGAAACAGCTTCCTAGCACTACCTCCGTAAACAAAGCCGTAGTGCATTCATGTGACGTCAGCACAGGTAGGGCTCCTACACCAATAAAAATTTGTTGATTTCAGCTGATCTATATCAGCTAGTGTTTTTACTGGTGTAGGAGTCCTACCTGTGCTGACGTCACACGAATGCACTATGACTTTGTTTACGGAGGTAGTGTTCCTAGGAAGGCTCTCTTGAAGTTTACATTCCTCATAAATACATCTTTTAGGCTGAGATATGTCCCAGATTAATTGAAATTTGCAGAAGTCATAATGATTTTAAAGCCTGGAGAAGCACCACATGATGTTACATCTTACAGGCCAATCTCTCCCCTATCCGTAATCTCATAACTATTTGAAAAACTGCTTTTGAAAAGATTATAGCTTCATTATGAGTTCATTTAATGAGAGCTTATTTCACATAATAATAACAACGGGTATAAAAAGCGAAAATGTCAAACATAATTGAAATCGAAACTAATAACAGCTGGCATAAAAAACAAAAATGGCAATCATAATTTTGAAATCGAAACAGTAGCTATCATCTTATCTCCATCTGATCTAATATAAACAAATTATAATAAGATTCACATCAATGTTTCAGCTATATTTGAATGGGAAGCATTGATGCTATTAATGAGGTATACTGACAGTTTCAAGTGTATATCAACGAACTGTTATGCATATTCTCCAATATTTTTATCGAAAGCTATTTTCTATTTTCTTTGGTAAAACAACTAATGTTTGGGAATAATTGATTCATGGGGAAAGCGCCTTACTCCTATGGAAGATATTTTTACATTAGGAAAAGCAACAACAGCTATTTGGCCGTTTTAATAAATAACCTCTTTCTTTCATCAAATAAAACATGGATTTCAATAGCAGCTGTTTCAAAACAGCTGATTTATTTTGTTTTAAATAAGATAATATTTAAAAGAACTTATAAGCTGAAAATTATTTTCAGAAATATTTTAGCTCACTGTTGAACAAAACAACAAACTGTAAGTTAGGCCTACTGTAATCACGCTGTGGTTTTTGTTTAATCTATTAATGAGTTATTTGTAACGATTTCACTTTGATTTTGAGTTGAGTGTTGAATTTCTAAAAAATGGCATGTAATTCTAGACATTATTCATACTCCAAATTAGCTGACATGCATTTAATATATGGAATTGGACACTACTGTAATAGTACTGAAGCAAGACGTTTGTATCAAGAGAACTTTCCTAACCGAGTATGTCCAAGTTCAGGGTTTTTTGCCACTATTCATCCACGTCTGTCTGAAACAGGTTCTTTGATATCCAAAGAGCACATTTATGCTGGCAGACCCCTATCTACTATGAACGTTGAGTTAGAAGAGCAAGTTCTTAATGAAATTTATGAACATCCAGAGAAGAGCACGAGAGAATTGTCAGTGCAGTCTAATGTCAATCAATCTATCATTTGGAGGATACTAGAAGAGCAACAATTACATCCATACTACCTATAGAAAGTTCATACTCTATTGCCACGAGACATTATTCCCTGTGCTGGTATTTGCCAATGGTTTTTAGTAAATTGTTAACCCAAACTTGTTAACAACCGTTTCATCTACCGACGAGGCACACTTGACGAGAACAGCTATTGTTAACATCCACAACCTACAAATTTGGGCAGATGAGAATCCTCATGTCATCAATCCTAATCGTCCACAACATCAGTTTTCAGTAAACATTTGGGCAGGAATCATAGGAGATCATCTACTTCTGTTCGAGCTTCCTCCAAGGCTTAATGGCATAATCTACTTAAACTTTTTGAGAGAGGAGCTACTTATCTTACTTGAAGATGTACCTCTTCAGTTGCGCCAGAACATTTGGTTTATGCATGATGGAGCTCCAGCACACTTCAGTGTTGCTGTTCGTGGACACCTGAATCACAGCTTTCCAAATCAATGGATAGGCCGAGGTGGGCCAGTACTATGGCCAGCTAGGTCACCAGACTTAGATCATTTGGATTTCATCTTTGGGGACACTTGAAAACCTTAGTATACAATAGACTACTCCGATTGATACCTTGAAGAACTTCGAATAAGTATTTTGAATGGAATAGAAATGATAAAGCAAACTCCTGGAATATTTGAATGGGTCTGACAACCGATGAGAAGATGTCTGAACATATGCATTCAGAACAATGGAGGTCACTTTGAACATCATCTTTAGTCTTTTGGTATAAGTTTAATGTCATTTAGATAATATGTTACTTTCATATAAAAATAAGACTTTTCATAAAAAACCGAATATTTTATTTGCAATCAGCTACAACTTATGAGTAATTAGTTCTCTCCTCATAAAACAGCAAATTTTTGTGGTGTAATGTACTACATGAAAATACATTTTATTCAACTTCTATTCAAATTAAGTTTACACAGCTTACATGATTCTTTTTAGAATCAAATTCTCTACAATTTTTATCGCGAAAAATTATTTGTTTACTGGTCATTAAAGGGCATCAAACATAGTAGTCTGTGTTTTTCTACTTAGATTTTTTGCATATTTCAAGTTTTTTCTCAAAAACTACTCACACTACAGCTTCCAGACTAATTTCATTCAATTTTTCAGATATTTATCCATATGAATCCAGCATACGTTTTTTAAAAACTAATCCCCAAGCAATTCAGCATCGGTGTATTTCACCAGAGGAACTGAATTCCGGACGAAAACTTTCACTCTGAAAAGCTCGCTAATGAAGCGTTTATGGATATAATTATGTTTATAAGAATTTTTTTCTTATTTTTACCTCTACTATCACGTATAAAATTATTTTACCATAATTAAGAATCACCCTGTAGATTGAAAAAGGATAAAGCATTCAATCTTTTACAAGATTGGGGCATAGTGTCATCTGGAACACTTGCTGAGCTGAGAAGGTTGTTAGTAGAACAACATAAGAAGATGGCAGTACGTTATCCCAGCCCAAGACCTGGCATAATGAGCGGAAGCAGTGGGGAAACTAAACACTCGGTGACAGGTATTCATACTGAGGTTAGAACCAATATTCACACAAACCCTCTCATGGAACCAGGGGCGGTATGTGACAAATTAAGAAGCTGGGGACTGTCTTTTGATGGCCAATCAGATGCTTCCAGCTTCCTAGAAAGGCTGGACGAAGTACAACAAGCCTATGGGCTTACTGGCAACCAACTACTAGTTGCCCTTCCTGAATTACTAGTTGGTAAAGATACCCTATGGATGCGTAATCGTCGTGACCAGTGGAGATCATGGGACAATTTTGTGACAGATTTCAGATCACGCTACAATCCACTTACTTATGAGGAGGACCTCGAGAATCTAATCCACACGAGGAAGCAAGAGAAGGTGAGTCATTTGACGAATTTCTTGAAGATGTACTGACACTGATGAGGCGTCGAGGAAGTTCCACAGACAAAAATAAATTACAGAGAGTGTATAAGAATCTCCTCCCACAGTACAAATTGTAAGTTATATTCGGCAATCAGATGTTTATAGTATCAACGAATTAGAAAAATTCGCGAGGGAGTATGAACAAATCAAAGCAGAGGAGAAACAGATTAGACAGAATTCGAGAGTTCACATGACTGAGGACACGAAAAAGATTACAAGGCTCAAGGTTGAGACAGTTATAACCCTACTAGTAACAGACCATCACTTAGTGAGTCTGAACCCATGTGTGGGCAATACAAGAGACCGGGGCACTGGAGATCACACTGTTCCGATATCCCACCATGTAAAAGGTGCGGAAAGAGAGCACTGGAATGTGTCTGTGATATGCAGAAGGAGAATAAAACTCCAAATAAGACAGCAGTGATGTGAACAGCACACAGGATTCCTGTAATTGAAGAGTCATCAAGGGACAACAGACTATTCATTACCGTGACAATCGGTGGTAAAAAGTGTCGGGCATTGCTAGATACTGGTGCTGAAGCTAATTATATGAGTAGCGAGGTTTATGAAGTGATCCGAAAAATAGGGATGATAAGGAAGATACCAACTCATCACCACGCGATATTAGCTGATGGACGATCTACCCCATTAAATGGGAAGCTGACAACTAATGTAACTATGGAACAAATCACAGTTCCACTAGCAGCGTCTATAATGGAAGGACTTGGACAAGAGTTGCTATTAGGCATGGAGTTTATGTGTGAAAACAAAGTGAATATTCACACATTTACGAGAGAGGTGGAGTGGGATCCTCCCCAATTGAATCCTTCAATTCAGCGAATTATGTCACGATTGCTCTTATTGAGGACTAAGCCAACATCAGTCCCAACAATAGCGGCTGTAGACTCCAAATCTCCAGACAACAAGAGTCGCAACAGAAGGATGTTCAAGCAGGCTGGTTTGAACAGAGTCAAACCCAATGCCTTGATTGATTGAAAGGCAGAGTTGTCATATATTCCAAGACAAGCATCCTGGGATGACATAGTTGATCACTGTGATGGAATAAACAACTCTGAACGACAGGCCACGATTCATGCTTCAACTGTCAGAGCAAAGACTTCGAACTCTCAGAAAGTTGTGAAAGTTAGGATGGAACGAATGCCATCTCATGGCAAGTCAGATGTTAGCCTCATGGTCAACACAAAGAGGATAACCCAAGGGGGGAAATCATTCTGTGAAGACAATACAACACTTCCGCCACGCCCAACAAACAGGAAGGTGGTAAGGAAAGATTCAATGCCACCATTGACTGACATGGAGGTGGAAAAGTTGACACAGCCTTAGACTGTCGAAGAGATAGTCCCACAGGATCCCAGACCAGGCCCATCTAAAAATATGTGTCTAGTCATGTGCAACCAAGTCTCAACACCAGGTAAGCGCAAACGGGCTGGCAGGCTACATATAAGAGTCCGGTTACCAGATGGACGGTGTAAATATGTGCCTGTTGACCAGGTATAGATGATGCTCATAGTGAGTGGCATACACCTCTAAAGGTGATGCCTGAGCGGCGTACACCTCTGAAGGTGATGTCTAGCTGGCTCAAGCCAAGCCTTTTGAGGTGGTGCCATAGATGGCTCTGATCCACCCCCCCCCCCACAAGTAGGAGTGGGGTGTCAAAAAGTAAAATTGTGACAAGAAAATAATTAATAATATTATTGAAAGACGCTCGGCTATCAGCAAGCTAGCTGACCGTGGAGATAAGGAGGGTACCAATGGTGCACCATCTTCTGTGCATCAAGATGATTCTAACTGCCTCTGGCGGCGGCGCAACTCCATCCCCTCTACTTTAGGGGAGTATTCAAACGCCGGACGAGCCCCAGACCGCAGCATTCTGCTCCCAACCTTCCTGCTCCTTGTACAGCAGCCTGTTGGCTGCTGTACGTCCCTGTCCTCTTCTCCTGATACAGCAGCCCATTGGCTGACGTATGTCCCTCTCCTCTCATCCTCCCAGGGCACAGCGGCCCGTTGGCTACCGTCCCTTTCCACCCATCCTCCAGGGCACAGCGTCCTGTTGGCTGCCGTCCCTATCCTTCCATCCTCCCAGGGCACAGCGGCCCGTTGGCTGCCATCCCTATCCATCCATCCTCCCAGGGCACAGCGGCCCGTTGGCTGCCATCCCTTTCCACCCATCCTCCCAGGGCACAGCGGCCCATTGGCTGCCGTCCCTATCCTTCCATTCTCCCAGGGCACAGCGGCCCGTTGGCTGCCGTCCCTATTCTTCCATCCTCCCAGGGCACAGCAGCCCATTGGCTGCCATCCCTTACCGTCTATCCTCTCCGGGCACAGCGGCCTGTTGAACGCCGTCCCTCTCATCTATCCTTCCTCTTCCTACTATACTGCAGTGGAAGTGAGGCCATAAGGCCAATACAAAATTACCTCGAAGTGGTGTCATCAGAGTAGAGAGCGACCTTCATGTCGTCAGAAGCACCAGGAGGTGCTGTTTACACCAGCTAAGGTACAAAGAAGCAAGAAGAGGAATTTCGACTTGCCTCCTTTCCCCGCCCACATTACGACTGAGCTAAGTCATTCAGGAGTAACACCTGGGTATCAATCACCTACCTCTGAAGGTACTCAGGGTGTACGTGATAACCTTATAATCAATTTCAATGAATGAATTTTATTGGTGCCAAAATGTAGTTATAACATCATTTAAAGGATATCATTTAACATCTATTTAACTCATCAGATTATTTGGAAACTTTGAAAATTGAAAATTTTTAGTTCTATTTCTAATATGAATTGTATGTATGTATTGTATTCATTAGATGATTTCATGAGAAATCATCTAATGAATACAAATTAAGTATGTTATTTATTCTAGCGTTACTAAGTAGTTGTGACTTGTGTTGCAGGTTTTTTGTGTTTGTGTATTCTCGAATACTCATTCAAGGATTGAGCTGTGAATATGCCTTACTGTCAAACGAGGGTTGTCGAATTTTCCGACCGAAATATCCGGTGATATTAACCCGATGCCATCACCCTTCACCGTAATCAATCATCCTTTGGACACCGGACTCGAGGATGACAGATCTCAGATAAGTACTTGATACCCCCCACTAAAATATCAGATGTGCCCCCGTAAATTTGGTCTCTTTAAGACATTAGTATTTGATCTCTTAAAGACATGTGTTGGTCTCTTAAAGACAGATTTATTGTTTGATTATTCATGTAAAGATGTTTTTATAATACTTTTGATATTATTTTCATTCAAATAGGCAGTCCTCAGGGCCTAGCACAATTTCAACAACTAAGCCTTCTCCGACAAAATCATTTGTCACCAGGAGAGTCTCCGGTCTAGGTGTGATATGCATTCCTCCTCTTCTTAATTTATAATAGAGTTTTGACATACTTCTTACAACTGCTGACATATAATCACATAATAAATAGAAATTATCCTAGAACAATAATATTATACTCTGGAGTGTAAATTCCCATGAAAATACTTGTATACCTTAGACCAGTTATAGAATAGACAAGCCCTTTTGTATATTCATACTGAAAGTCGATGAAGTCAACATCTATAGTGAGGTCCACGTTATAATGACAGTATTTGATCAACTTTGGTTTTGCTATCCTTGTCTATCATTCGACAAAGCCGGTGGTACTATCCATTTCTAGGTCCAAAACGATGCCAATCATGTTTTCAACGGTGTAGAAATATAATTAATTAATTCAGAGTATCAGCATCGCTATTTTTCTATCTTTATCCACTGCCATTATAACGTGGACCTCACTATACTGTCATATCGCCCCATTGTGACGTCGCATCAGATAGAAAACTTTTCTGTAGAGTTTGTTTACATTGTTTTCCATAGCAAATTGTGTCTATTTCAGCGGGAGTGCAGCGAGAGTTTACCATTTTTATAAATGATAATTGACTTCCATCTGAAATAATAGACCCAATCTGAAAGTTTCCTATCCGATGCTGACGTCACGATGGGGCGATATGGTAGTAGATGTTGGCTTCAGATGCTAGACTTCCAAGCGTGTCTATTCTATAACTGGTCTAAGTCGTATACCAATAAACTTGATCATAGAACATGGAAAATAGATTATCTGGTGACCAATAGAATCTATGAATATTATTAGGCCTTCAAGATTATTATGGTACGCACCTCTTCAGTTTTGTATTCAAACTCCCGACGTAAATTTTTGTGCTATTATCAGGAGCTTTTTGTTCGAATTCTAGAATGACAATAAAATGTTCAATTAATTGATGGAAGACGTGAATAATCGAACAAAATGAAAGTGTTGTAAAAACAGATTAATTCAAAGTTTGTCATTATTCCTTAGTTTTCCAGTAGGCGAATCTAATATTGAAGAATCTAATGAAAAGATTGGAAGTCAACGAAAGGTAAAAGAGGAGAAAGTTCGGAACACGATTCTTGACTCCGCAGCTAGAAGAAGTTATCAAAAGTCACAACACATACCACCTTGCTAAGATGGTGGGTTGGTTTGAAGGTACAATTTTTGTTTTAAGCATAATTATATTGAAAACTCAAGGATATTGATAGATAGATGATACAATATCATTATCAACTGCGAATGATTGGTGAAGGAACAACAGGCTTAAAGCTCGAAACTGGTCCTTTCCCAAATTTAGATAGAAATTGTTCAAAAATACGACAATAATGTAACATTAATTCCTATACATAATCAGATTTTATTGAATTTTGAAGACTTGAATTTTCAAGTGTTATTTAATACTCACAGTAACATACCCACTTTGTACTGAAAAGTTTGATGTGTCAGATTTTAATGTACTTTTATTTCATTTTTGAATGATTTTATGGTATATTTAAATGTGAATAACTTTGAACCGGTATGAGATCGATATGCGTGTTTCAACATTCATTTTTTCTTGAAATTCTGTATCGAAGTTATGTATCAAAGGACCACCTTCCCACTCAAAAAAATGGAGTTGGATTCCAAATGGCGGTTCCAATATGGCGGAATAAATTTTTGATGTGACAGAAAAGTTTTCTTTTATTTAAATAGGATCCCCAATCAGACCTATTGTCAAATATCCCTTTTAAAATGGATATTCCCCATAGGAGTTGCTGGTCTCTGCCTCCCCAGGTGGCGGATAGGGGGATGCCTCCTAGATACAGTGGGTACCGGGTAAATGAAATACCAGGGGTGGACCAAAACCAGCAAAAAAACTGCTGTTTTGCAGATGGACTTCAAAGGCTAAGGGAAGAAAACCCTAACAGAAAATTGACTGCTTCCTTGTAGTTTGGCATTGATTTATCAAAGGCTAAGGAAGAATACCTAATAAAATTACTTGGTCCTCCAGGTAGTGGTTGGGCGGTGGACCAACAACCCCTCCCCACAGAATAATAATAAAGTTACGAAACCTCGAAATGAGCCTCGGATTGGATCGGACTTACGGGATAAAAGAGATGGAAGCCAAAAGGAAAATCGACTGGAAATGGATTTGAGAATGTTTACATCGAATGTTGGTACATTGTACCGTTGTAGAGCAATGAAACGTCTGATGGAAGTCATGGAGGGAAGGCAGAAGACCTCCTGATAGACCAAGGTTGAGGTGGATGGATCCAGTTGCTGGAGATGCAAGAGTTGTTGGGTTCAGGAATTAGAGGCGTGCTGCCATGAATAGAGTAGAATAGAGGCGAATGTTGGAGGAGGCCAAAATCCGATTTAGATTGTCGAGCCATTGATGATGATGAGAAAAAGTATTCAGCAGTCTCAATACTTTTCACAAAATCTGTATATTAGTATATTATTATTAACGTATAGTACGGTAGGTGGAAGTTGAGAGTGCGAGGTGCGCAGTCTTAATTCTCAACTCAACCAGGTAAATACACAATTCTTCTATTCCAACTACTTCTCACATTGGATTGTACTATATACGTATTACAGTATATACTTTTTACATGGATTGGAGATATTATTGAATCATCATCATCATACATCATGGACTAGGCTTCTAGGGCCTGTTCCGGTGTCCATCTTTTTCTCGGTCTTCCAATGTCTCTTCTTTCATCCTGTTTTAATTCTCATGCCTGAAATCAAAGTCGATTTGGGGGCATAGCAGGTGATTGGTCCATTTTATTCGGTACTGTTTGATCACATTCGCCCAAGGGTTGAACCACAGAGAACAAAGACCACAGTATCTAATCTCCATAAGTTAGCAAATGAATATTAATTATCTTGTAGTTTTTGATTTTTGTTTCCTTCCTGACACCTCTTCTGTGTCCTTCCTATATACACCTTTCAAAGCACGATGTATAGTGCCATAAATCATATTAAATGTAGCTATATTTTGAGGTATATAACATTCTCAATCAAAAGACGCATCACAACCAAGATAATTTAATTTATTTACCTGTTCTATAACGGCGTTGTCGGTGACTATCTTAGAACGTAAGGGCCACTTGCCTAAGAATGCCATAACCTTCGACTTCATACCCGAAATTATCATATTGAAGTCTTTACTGGCAAGCTGTCATTTTTAAATGGTCAGTTACAGTTTGTCTTGAAATTGATGAATATAATAAATAATATACTCACCATCTTGTAGGAAATTCAATACAGCTTGGTCTTCGGGATCGATATATTTGATTTCAATAATCTCATAACCAATTCCAGAGGTTTTTGCCTCCCCAAAAAATACGGAGATTCTGTCGTTGTATGAGAGATATTCAACCGGCCGTGGAATTTCTCGGTACGATTTCATTGAGAACTGGTTCTCTATCCTTATAATTTTTTTTTGTGTACTCTGGTGAGAAAAAAATGAAGAAATTCATTAGAGGTAGTGTGTAGTGTCACTGAAATGGTGATCACAGCATCACCATTGTAAGAATCATTTTAAAATATCAGCAATCAGTATCCCTTACAAATTCCGTAAATATTTCCCATTTAATCAATGCTGACCGTTATTAGCTCGTGTATCTATTTGAAATGAATGAAACTAAGCTCAGATACTGCATTTAAATATATCTCAAGAAATAAGAACGAAAGTTCAATAAAGTGAAGTGAAATAAATAAAAGTAATCGCACTAATGAAATTAACGTAAGTGGATTAGAGGAAAGTTGAATGAAAGTAAATAGAGCTCAATGGATAGTAAAAGGTTTCAAATCGAAAAGAATGATAATAATTGGAAGATTGAAAGTCATAACAATCATCATATTGTACATGAATAGCATTTATGGAAATTAAAACTAATTTTATAAATAATATAAACAAAAGTTCGAATTGAATTACTGAGTCTTATTGAATTCCAATTGAGTTCAATTATTAGCATTATATTTTATACTAGCATTATATTAATTCCATTATATTATAATAATTCTATTATATTATACTAATACTATTAGCACCTGATCAACATTGTCTGATTCCTTGTCTGCCATTGGACAAAGCAGATCTCAGAATCAACAATATTGATAACTGATCAGATTGTCCGAGATATCTTGAATCACAGCTATGCATTATAGGGAAGGCAGTGGAAACGGAAAAGTGGCAACAATGCCCTCCTGTCATTTCCACTGACTTCGCATCATGGCTTGGATCTCAAAACAGAAATATTTATTCATTCATTTCTATTATAGACAAATAAGTAGTCAAATTTCTGAACTCAATTTGTAAGGGGTTCTGAAAGATAACCTAATATTCCTAATTTATATAAATATCTGGTGGATAATTAACAAATAGAAACTCGGATGCTTTACCGAAAAAATGTGTGGTGCACTCACACAACTTTCCTTGCCGTTATGAAAATTGATCCCTTGACGCTAGTATTCACGCGCATCTCAAGTCTACTATTTAAAGATCTGAGCCAGCTGGTGACAGGACAATACGCTGGAGACACACGAGGTCTGCTATCTCTCTATAGTGAATGATTTAATAAAATCAACAGTTGCAAACAGTTTGCAATCGAATAATCACATTTTCTCGAATTTCGAGCTTATTTTCAATTTTAGGTGAAAATGTTACTGAACGCTAATTGTAGAGATTTTTTTAATCGCGAATTTTCTGTTTAAATTGTATGTGAAGCTTGGTAATTGGGAAACTAAAATCAAACTTTGCATAGATGGGGCGGAGCTCCTGAATTTTTACAGATATGGGACTTGAGGCAGTTGATAGAGCTTATCAATAACAACTATTCTAGTTGTAAATTTTATCAAAATCGTTGGAGCCGTTTTCGAGAAAATCGGGAAAAACTCTGTCTTTGACAACATTTTCGCCATTTTAGCCGCCATATTGAATTGCATTTGATCGTGATTGTTCGTGTCGAATCCTTATATTGTAAGGACCTTAAGTTCTAAATTTCAAGTCAATCCGTTAATAGAGAGATAAGATATCGTGTACACAGACGCACATCACATACACTTGTGGCGAATCATCTGATTGCCACCTGTGATGTTTTCAACTAGCATAGCGTCGCAGGTTATAGGAAACCTCGTATGTTTTGAATTTTATTTTTTTCAGGAGAGCAAGAAACAACTTCAAATTGGTGGTATTTCATTGAAAAATTATCAAAAAAAATTTTTGTACATAATATAGCTTTTAATGTTCCATATTAGTATCCTATGAATATTCAGTCCATTGCAATGGTTTTTGAAATTATAATAAATAGAGAATGAATATATTGTCACATAGGAGGAATTTCACTGGTAGAAGTCACATAAGAGACTTTCCATAGCTTGTTCCATAGCTTTCCATAGTTTGTTTCCATAGCTTTCCATAGCGGTCATTGTTAATTTCATTGCATGGCAACAATCAAGCAATTGAACAGGTGTGATGATTCTAATCAATACAGGGGTATTAAATCTTGGGCTTGTTTCATAAAGATTTAGGTTCCCTGTAATACCGGAAAAAGCCGGACACACAGTAGATGTATAAATGTTTTCACATACCACTTGTAAATTTTCATGAAAATGACCCCTGGTATCACAAAATAATGAACTATTTTTCAAATTTGGAATCAGTTCATTTACATTCTACAATGTTAATGTGCTTTGTATGAAGAAAATCATAAATATGAAAAAATAGTGCTAACAGAAGTAGAAGAAGTGCTAGAAGTAGTGCTAACATAGATGTTGGAAAGCTGGAAGACAAACAATTGAAGAGAGAATTTGAGCTGAAACTACAAAATAGGTTCCAAATGTTGCAAGATCTAAAAAATAGAAGAGAATGACATAGAAGGTGAGTGGAACAACCTCAAGAAAAGTGTGACAGAAACAGCCAAGGAAATATGTGTGGGAAAGAGAAGAGTGAAAAAGAAACCCTGATAGTTTGATGAGGAGTGCGAGCAGAAAGTAACAGAACGGAAGGAAAAGATAAGGATCTGGTTAAGTAGTGATACTGCTGAGAATGAAGACAGACACATGGAATCAAATAGAGAAACGAATAAGATATTAAGAAGGGAAAAACTAATTTTTGTAAATAGTTAAATTGATAAAGCAGAACAAGATAGTTCAACGAATAATGCAAGAGACTTTTATAGAGAAATAAGGTTTTTTGAGAAGGGATTCACACCAAATCCTTATGTGGTCAAGGACAAAGAGGAAGTTGTATTAACTGGAAACCAGAAAGTGCTTGAGAGATGGAGAAAATATTTCTATGAACTGTGTAATATTATAATTTTTAATAGTTATCAAAATCACTAAATGAAAAGATTTTATAGGTCTCAAGCAAACAGCTGTATTGCTATCACTGGGTGCGATGTCAACAAACTCGAGATTAGATAATAACGGGTATCCAGGCTACAGTTTTGAACAGCCAAATGGAAAGGAGAATGTTATTGCTATTTATTTAATAATATAAAATAATACATTTTTGAGGTTGGGTTCTATGATAATTACTGGTCGGCAAACTAGATAATTGGTCAAGTCGTATGAATTGAGAAGTAGCCAGACACCTGTGGCAAATTTAGTTGCATACAAATAGCATTAGCTTAAAATGTGATCAGAGGGTTGGTAACAAGCATGGCATGTCAATGTAGAAGGAAAAACGTTTTAAATAATACAAAAATATTTATTATGTCATACGAGCATGAACAAAATGTGTAAAATAAATAAAAATATTAAGGAAATGTGGTATATCCTACTCAGCTCATGAATACATTTGTAATTTTAGAATAAGCCAATCAAACTACAGTAACTGACCAGAGGTAAAAGCGAGTTAATTCAAAAATAAACATTATTTATTATATAAATGATATGAATTTGTAAACTATACAGTACTCAGTTTATGTAACAGATAGCATTCACTTAAAATGTGATCAGAGGGTAAATAACAAGCATGGCATGTTGATGTAAAAGGAAAAAAAAATTAATAAATGCAAAAATATTTAGTATAATATGAATTAAAACAGGAGACACGATATAAATAGATTGAAAACACTTAAAAACTTACATTAGAAATGGGGAAATTTTCGGAGACTGAGTCTCCTTTCTCAACTGTGCACAGACTGCATTCTTGAATCCCAGTTTTGAAATATTTAATATTTGAAAATATTAAACATTTTAATATTTTTTATATAAAAATATTCATTATGTCATACGAGAATGGACAAAATGTGTAAAATAAATAAAAATATTAAGGGAGTGTGGTATATTCTACTCGGCACATGAATACATTTGTAATTTTAGAATAAGCCAATCAAAATACAGTAACTGACCGGCAGTAAAAGTGAGTTAATTCAAAAATATACATTATTTATTATATAAATGATAAGAATTTGTAAACTATACAGTACCCAGTTTATGTAATAGATGAAAAATGAATATTTAAAAATTATAATATTTGCTCTTTATGTGGTAACCTAGCAGATTAGCATTGACTCTATTAAATCATATTGTTGCATAGTAGTGAGGCTAGGGACAGCTCCAATCGGAGTCAATATTTAAATGATTATATTTGATGTTTCAAATTCAAAAATATGGAAGTATAGTCGTGGAAAGAATAGGGGAGATCTAAGTCCACTTGCTTGCCAGAGGTCACCGGGAACAGCCACCAATTTATAGAGCACAAGATCCCTTTTTAAAGAATTGTATGTTTCAAAAATCTAAGTTTGAATTCAAAAATTAATTTCATGAGACTCAGTAAAGTCGTAGTAAGACATGAGTCACTTAATTTAAATATCCCCATTGGAGAAGACAACAGCAGCCCACCAGAAAGGCCTAGGACATCGAAAAGAATCCGGATTGCAATCATAATTTGTGAAAAATCAACACGGTGGTAGTTGTGTGTTATGGTCATATACAATATTTTTATCTTTATTTTTCTCGAGAAACATTGTAAGTCTTTTTCTAAAAAAGTACATAACTTTCAAGCCACATCGACTTCTCCTACGATTTATAGAATATTTATCTTCAATTTGTTTTGGAAATTTATCACTTTTGAACTCCTAGATCTTCCAGAATGCTCGATAATGTAAGGGCATACCGGTATGGAGATAGAGAACTCTCATTTTTGATACTAAAAGAAGGGATAGCCTACTCGTAGAATGAATGAATAGATTTAATTTGGCAAAATTTGAAAAGATGAAAGGCTTCAAAGGTTCTCTACTGGAGGATTTTTATTCAAAGTTTTTATTCAACAATATTATAAAGTTGGAAAAAGGTACTGAATGTATTTCTCCTAGTAATACTTTGAATGATAATATGGGCCTATATTTTTTCAATCACTGTTCTATCATCATAATAATTGGGCTTGGCTTGAATACTTTAATTATTATCTTGAGCTTTCTCGTTATTTATTACGTTGTACACATTCGAGCTGTTTCCTTTGTTCATTGTGATATTCTTCTGCAAACTCAACCAATATCTATCCTTTAAAAATTGATTCTAATACCAATCTCAATGCAGAAGACATAATTATATAGGGAAAGCTAACATCAATTCTATAAAAGTGAAAACAAGAGAGGTTGCAAAGAATAAAGGTTTTTTTAGACCAAGGCCAACATTCTTTGTGTTGTGCTGCAAAAGTGAATAGCCCTGTTTTGGACCTTTGTTCATCAAAATTCAGGAAAAATAGTACAATCTGAGTTTAGTTTGTCTAACCTAGTTATAATAATAATTATGATTTGTGTAATAATATAAATGAATAAACGAAATATATCCATAATGTCAAATCAAATCAATGTTACAACTAAAGAATATTTCAATTTTGAACCAAACTTTAACGAACAAGAGTTCCAAAATGGTACACAGCCATAGGTAGGTACTCCTATGTGAATTCATTCACATAGGAGCCATTCTTTCAATGTAAGAACTGGAATTACACACTTTTGAAAAGCTTTTATGTGGATTTATACACTCTGACGTTATTTTTTAATGAATAACGATTTGCCTTGGCTTGGCTGCAATCGGTAAAGCATGAGTGTAAAAATATATAAGTCTGGTCGTGGTTTTTTAGAATATAACTTCGATAAAATCCTTATAGGCTCGCTCAGGAGTTCCTGCAGTTTATTGCGTTTGAACAATTTATAGAAATCTTTGGAATGTATTATTTCCAAAAAAATAGATATGAGATTTGTCCTGCGTGGTATTGGAGAATAAAATTAATGGTACACCATAAAAAAATTTTTGATACATATATTGTACAAATAATATTAAGAGTCAGATAAATATGGAAAATATATAGAACAACAAAACATACACAACAAACAAGAATAAATATATCAAAAGAAAATATCACAGACTGATACACTATTCTTTAGCTCTTTAGCACGAAACATTACCATGTGTTTTTTAATTCATTGACAATATGCATTCATGTGTATGCAGCTTAGGTATCAACTTGCTGTTGCTTGTCGATTTAGGCAATCTCACTTTACTTCTTATTTCAAGAATCATAGAATAATAAATTGATAAATCAAAGATTATAAATATATTAATTTCTGTAGTTTCCAGTATATTTCTTAATAATATATATACATCTCTCAGGGCATAAGGTTCGGCCTCTGATGGAAATAGATAATCAATTTATCCATTGAACAAGAGCTACATTATATCATTACAAATTATTAAATAGAATCAATGATTGAGTGAGCGTTTGTATTACAAAATTAAAATTTAATATTCCTTTAATTTGTGTACCTTTGGATATGTAGATTGACTTATTGTTATTTAATAAAATATTTCTTATACCTTCTTAAGATTTGCGTAAGTTTTGTATTAATTTTTATAATTTATGACCTTTCTGACGAGCTAGCTCTCATATTTGTTTCACTCAAAGCACTGAGGGCGCCCTAACTTATATATTTCGATGGTATATCACTCACGTGCTGAATTTTTAAAAGCTGTTGGCGGCAATCCGAATTTCCTGGTAGTCCTGGATTTTTTGTGGCCAAAGTCGTCTTCTCCAAGGGATTAAATAAATATTTTAATGACTTTCGCTTCAATGCAGCATCACTAAGTCTTTTGGAATATTAATTGATGAATTTAAACTTCAAGTCTTTGAAAAGTACAATGTAATAAAGGGTCTTGTGCTCTACAGATTTCAGTGAACTTCCTTAGTGGTGTCTGGCAGGCAAGTGGGCAGGTTCTACTTTTATTTCTTCAATTTCCATTTCCGACTTGCAAATTTACATAAATTTAAATAATTCGCTACTACGCCATTTAAAGGTTCAAATAGTCCATGCCAATCTACTAAACAATTACTTATATCCCAGGTCGGATACCTTATATTTTCTCAGACCATATCCGATACATAAACTGAGTAAAAAAAAATTATAAAATCTTATCATTTATAGGAATATTTATGAATACATCTGAATCGGCTCTCTATTGCCGCCCATCGATTACTACAATTTGATTGGTTCCTGCAAATTCACTACTGTATACATGCCTAGGAACATCCTACTTCCTTAATACTCTTAATTTATTTTCATTTGGTGGTTAAAGTATATTTAGGCCTATTACATATAATATATTTTTATAAGGTTTATAAGTTGTTTCTCCCTCTACAACAATTAGTCATGTGTTATTTTAAAGTCCTCCAGTTGCATACCATTTGTTTACAATAACTTTTTGCCAAGGTGTCTGGCTAGATTTTACGTTATGCGACTTGATTGATCATTAAGTTGCCGATCAGTAGGTATTTTAAGCCTAACCTCAAATTTTGCAATACTTCATATAATATAAGTAGCAAATAACTTTCTTTTTCTATTCGGCTGTTCTGATTTAAGCTTTGATACCTGTTATTATCTAATCTTTCAATAATCATTATCGCATTTGGCGATAATAGACTAGCTATTTCACTTCAGACCTATATAAATAGGGATTTTGTTTGCCCATCAGATTCTAATATGTTACATGCGCCCCCGAATTTGAATTAAAAATATTTTGAGAAACAACAATGTTTTTAATTCAAATTCTTCCTTCAACATATCTACATAACCTTCAAATATCCACCAAAACACTTTCAAATATCATCATAACTTGCAGACCTTATCTGCTTACATCCCCTTTAATTGCCATCAAAACAATAACAAATTCCTCCTTATCAACACAATAATGTCACAAATACAACATCTTAAATATATTTCTTCTCTCTACAATCACAGTACAATACTTTCAGATCTGCCGCTTGCAGTGGTGCCAACTTATCTCCATACAATAAACATCTGATTCTCATACAATAAATCTCTTTCAAGAATACTTTTGAGTAACAATTTTTGGGACTCATACTTCATTACAATTCCTAGGTCTCTAATATCAACAATGTTCTTTGAGTTAGGTACAATTCTTCTTTTTGCTAAATATTTGGTTTAGGCTTCTATGGTAACTCATTTCAATTGAGGTTTCTCGGTAACAACATGGTATTAACAATGATAATAATATTTAACATATAAATAAATATATTAACATTAATAGATACATCAAATAACATATATAAATAGCTCTTGGGAACAATCCTTTTTTTCATAAAGATATGTTTGAGGGCTACATACTTTCGATCTAGTTGGTCTTGACTAGTCTACTGGTTCTAGTTTTCCGCTTTTCTGACGTCATAATTTTCAAGCTTCTATTCCATCGATACAGAATTAACCTATTTGTTACAATTTCCACATTTTAAGGTAATTTACATATTTTATTTTTTCTCTCCCTCTTGTGCCTTTTTTATATGATGCTGAGTGAGAAAATACATAATCAAAAATTGTTCTTTTGTTTGTTCCAGGCCTCTAACAGTTGGAAGGAATTAAAAATCGGATTTGTTGACAGGAGGTTCTACACCAAAATTAAATTTATTAAGACAGGTCAGTAATTGGTTGATAATGTTGTTTTCATTTGACTTCTTATCGTATTTACTTCAAATTCGATGATATTGCATGTAGAATTGTCGTGGTTTTCCTGTATCTTCTTGCATTCCTGTCTTGTTGATATTGCTGTAGGCGGTTAGGTTTTCTTCTATCAATTGGTGAGGGTGTCCTGTTGATAATTTATCCTTCATGAATTTAAAGCCCTTGTATCTGGTATACTTTTTCAAACAATTCATTGATCTGGTTCTGCTTTCTTTCTTATTATTTCTATTTATTCCATTGAGTTTCATTTCTCTTTCATTGAGTCTCGATTTTTTCACTTTAGTGGCATTGTTTACAATTCTAACTACACCAACAAACAACTTTATAATATAAAGCTTCCAATTATCTTCATCCGGTACTTTCCACTTAAATTCATTATTAGTCTTCATCATCATAATAAACAATTCAATAATATAGGACTCCCAATCAACAATTATAAATTCTTTCAACAATAGCATTACAATATTTTTCATTATATTCATATTATAGTCTTTCATTGATATCACAGCCATGTTAATCCACAAAATACAATAAATCAGAACACTGATCATATCTTTAATAATATAACCTCTCATCATATAGTAGCCAGGTACTTCCATTTTATTTACATTACTTCTTATTTCTCTTAATCTAATTAAACACCTTCTATCCTTTAACAATCTCCATAAGTAGTTCACTTTATTATTATCCACGCATGAATCCATAGTAGTCCTTCTAGTGGCTCCATTTTTATCACATTTCTTTGGCCCATTTTTCCAGTCACATTGCTGATTATAAGCTTTAAAGTGTATTTGCCATGGATGCATGACGTCAGTGGCCCCTTCCTGTCCTCCATCCTGGTGTCGGTCCAGTGTCCTCCTCAGGCGTTTGAAACGTGCATGCGGCCAGTATGCGTGCGCGCGGTTCCTCTTCGGGTGCTTCCGTCTCCGGGCCTTGTGGTGGGCGCTCCTCTTCTCCCAGATGGCGTCCTCTCGGTCTTCCATCTTGGGGTCCTTGGTCTGCCTCGGTGAGGTCGATTGATGGTGGGTGTAGGTTCGGTGCGCGGATGTATGGTGGTGGTCCCTTGTCCTCCACTCTGGTGTTCCTCAGTGGCGGGTTGCTCTCCCTGCGGTGATGGATCTTTGGCGGGGAACAGGATACTTAATATCATTTGTTTTTTGCGGTGTGTTTTAATTGCATGGTGGGTGGTGGTTTTTGGTGTTGGGTTATCATAGTGGTGAGTATGTTCTTCTAATAATAATTTCGGTAAGTTGTTCACAAAGGTGGTATATGAGGCTGAGGTATCTTTATTTCCTTTATCTATTTTCTCTGAGCTTATGTGGGTTGTATCGGGGTTATCATATATTCATGATTGTTTAGATGTAGTCTTCTCTATGTTTGGTGGTGGGTTATCAGGTGTTGGATTCTGTGTTCTTTGTTGATTCAATCTGGTTGCATGTGCTATTGTATAGTTTGTACTTATTTGACATGGTGGCGGTTTATGATTTCTGTTATAATTATTGTGAACATAACCATTATAAGTGTTCAATCGATCATGGTCATCATAATAATTTCTTCGATTGGTTTGCTGTGGATAATGGTGTGTTGAACAATTTTGAAAATTTTTATTATTCCAGTTATTATTTTGTCTCCGATCGTTGCGGCGTTCAAATTGAGGAGTAGAGCGGGAGCGATCATATGGTACTGGTTCATAAGCTTGGCTGGTGTATTGATTAATTTTTGAATTATACTGATACTGATTTTGTGTATATGACTGGTCTGACTGGTGATTTGTTATTGCCATCACAGATTGTATGTCATATAGATGGTTTATCAACTGTTTACAATCGGTTATTGGTTGAGTGGCGAGCGCCATTCTAACTCAGAAAGGTAGCTTTTTTAAAATGATACTCGCTAAGGCAGAGTCGTTTATTGGCTTGTTCAGCTGAGAATTCTTGAACTGTAGGGCAGTGACAAAAGTGGTATATGCACCATCTAAATTAGGATTGAAATCACATGATATGATATCTGCTAGTACGTCCAACTGTTTACTTCTGCTCCAATACTGTTCCAGGAAGACAGCGATAAACTCCTCCAATGATGTAAACTCATGGGCTCTACTCCAGAAAAACAAAAATGGTTCACCACTTAGTAAGCTGGTCAAATGGAGTCGCCACATACTCCAAGAGGTGGGTGCAAGAGATTGTACTAATTTTATTTGGTCAATGAACAGCTGAGGTTGCAAATGGCAATCAGTATTATCGAATCTGCCCAGTCCCTGCAGTATACCATGTGAATTGATTCCCTCTGCTTGAATTCCATGGGGTTGGTGCTGGATTTGATTTTCTAAAGCTGTTATTTTCTCATGCGCTACTTGCCATTGATTATTATTTGAAGTTTTATTAATCTCTATCTCTTGATTCAATTGTATTAAAGTGGATTTTTGTATTTGTGGAGTTCCATTTGAAGCTTTACATGTTTCTGTGGTCTGATTTAGATTGCTTTGTAATTGATTCATTTGTGTGTGCATGCTGGTCTGTTTGTTGTGCATAGCTGTAATATAACTAGTATTTTCATCTACTGTAGAAGATATATTCTGGTTAGCGATTGTAATCTGTTTTTGGATTTCCTGTTGGCAATTGGCTTTAATGCTGGTTGCTATTTCTTGAATAAGTGTGGTGGTTTGTATTGTAAGGTTATCTTTTCTTTCATTTAGTTCGCAGGTAACTGTATCTATTCTTTCTGCTAATCCTGTCATAATTTTATCCTGACTTTCCCTTTGTAAATTTATCATTGCTTTTAACTCTCCCCTATGATTTTCTACTTTGCTATCAATAGCATCTAACCTCCGTTCTATTGACTGTATGGCATCCACTGTCTCCTTCATACCCTGCTCTACTGTTTGTTTATTTGTCTCTTTAATTGCTGTGTTTTCTTTTTTAATTTCCTGCATCATATTATCCATTGTATTCTGTAGCATGATAGTGAACATACTACTAGTTTGCTCCATTATTACCTTTTTAAATGGATCTAGCTCGGTATCTGAAAATATACTTTGTTTTGTCAGATGCAACTCGGCCTCCGGGGATACTGGATCTGCAGGCTGCTCCTCGCCCCCCTCAACGTTGATCTCTGCCATCCTCTGGTTCAGCGGTGTGTCAGTGGCGTCGATCTGAGTGGATGACAGAGGTTGCAGATTTTGTGGATCGAAAACTATCGACCCGACACTTCCTGGTTCCCTTTCTCGTGGCGTATTGACATCTACCATGGTGGGAGTTGATGTGCTAGGAGTCGACAAAGTGGGGTCTGGACAACCGCCGTACATGTACAAAACTTCAGAGTTTGCGGGAGTGTGGTTAATGTTACTAATATGTGTCAAGTGCAAATTAAAAAAGTGATGCATAATGCGCAAAGGGTGTTTTATAAGGACACAAGGAGGGATTCACAGCAAATAGTTGTGTGCAATGTGCTTTGACTACAAATTATCAAGGTATTTATAACTAGAGTTCTTATAATATATTAATATTCATGTATTGAAATGTCGATTCCTGACTAGCTTACAGACTGTGGTTTATATTATTTTCCAACCGGCTTATATTTAAAATATTAATGACTAGACAAGTTTCAGCAGTTTATTATTAGCAATATATAGTCTTGATTTACTCTCAATAATGATTTAATGAGCTCTGTTCTCATCACCAGCCCCACGTTGGGCGCCATGTCTATCTGACGTTATTTTTTAATGAATAACGATTTGCCTTGGCTTGGCTGCAATCGGTAAAGCATGAGTGTGAAAATATATAAGTCTGATCGTGGTTTTTTAGAATATAATTTTGATAAAATCCTTATAGGCTTGCTCAGGAGTTCCTGCAGTTTATTGCGTTTGAACAATTTATAGGAATCTTTGGAATGTATTATTTCCAGAGAATTTAATTAACAATGCAATATATTGTTGTGTAAACCAGCTTATTCTATTACTGATGAAATCGAATGGTAACTCTCTTAATAATTCAATACTGATAATCAATAAATAGATATGAGATTTGTCCTGCATGGTATTGGGGAATAAAATAAATGGTACACCATAAAAAATTTGATACATATATTGTACAAATAATATTAAAAGTCAGATAAATATGGGAAATATATAGAGCAACAAAACATACACAACAAACAAGAATAAATATATCAAAAGAAAATATCACAGACTGGTACACTATTCTTCAGCTCTTTAGCACGAAACATTACCATGTGCTTTTTTAATCCATTGACAATATGCATTCATTTGTATGCAGCTTAGGTATCAACTTGCTGTTGCTTGTCGATTTAGGCAATCTCACTTTACATCTTATTTCAAAAATCATAGAATAATAAATTGATAAATCAAAGATTATAAATATATTAATCTCTGTAGTTTCCAGTATATTTCTTAATAATATATATACATCTATCAGGGCATAAGGTTTGGCCTCTGATGAAAATAGATAAATCAATTTATCCAGTAAACAAGAGCTACAAATTATATCATTACAAATTATCAAATAGAATCAATGATTGAGTGTGCGTTTGTATTACAAGATTAAAATTTGATATTCCTTTAATTTGTGTACCTTTGGATATGTAAATTGACTTATTCTTATTTGATAAAATATTTCTCATACCTTCTTGAGACTTGCGCAAGTTTTGTTTTTATTTTTATTATTTATGACCTTTCCGATGAGCTAGCTTTTATATTTGTTTCACTCAAAGCACTGAGGGCGCCCTAACTTATATATTTCGATGGTATATCACTCACGTGCTGAATTTTTATAAGCTGTTGGCGGCAATCCGAATTTCCTGGTAGTCCTGGATTTTTTGTGGCCGAAGTCATCTTCTCCAAGGGATTAAATGAATATTTAAATGACTTCCGCTTTAATGCAGCATCACTAAGTCTTTTGAAAAATTAATTGATGAATTTAAACTTTAAGTCTTTAAAAAGTACAATGTAATAAAGGGTCTTGTGCTCTACAAATTTCAGTGTCATTCCATAGTGGTGTCTGGAAGGCAAGTGGGCAGGTTCTACCCTTATTTCAAATTTACATAAATTTAAATAATTTGCTACCACACAATTTCAAGGTATAGTCCGTGCCAATCTACTAAATTATTAACTATATCTTAAGTATAATATTTTATATTTTCTCAGACCACATCCGATACATAAACTGGATAGTGATAATTTATAAAACCTTATCATTTATAGAAATATTTATAAATACAATTGAATCGGCTCTTTATTGCCGCCCATCGATTACTGCAATTTGATTGGGTCATGCAAATTCACTACTGTATCCATGCGCCTAGGAACATCCCACTTCCTTAATATTCTAATTTATTTTTATTTGGTGGTTGAAGTATATTCATTACAGATAAAAGATTCTCTTAGTATTTATAAGTTGTTTCTCTCCCTACAACAATTAGCCATGTGCTTTCCAAAGTCCTCCAGTTGCATACCATTTGTTTACAATAAATTTTTGCCAAGGTTTCTGGCTAGATTTTCACGTTATGCAACTTGATCGATCATCAAGTCGCCGATCAGTAGGTATTTTAAGCCTAACCTCAAATTTTCCAATACTCTATATAATAATATAAGTAGCAAATAACTTTCTTTTTTCTATTCGGCTGTTCCAATTTTAGCCATGGTACCCATTATTATCTAATCTTTCAGAAGTTGTTATCACATTTGGCAATAGACTAGCTATTTCACTTCAGACCTATAAAAGTCTCCCAAATAGGGATTTTGTTTGCCCATCAGATTTTAATATGTTACACACACCCCCGAATTTGAATTCAAAATATTTTGAGAATCAACAATGTTTTTAATACAAATTCTCCCTTCAACATATTGATATAACCTATAAATATCCACCAAAAACACTTTCAAATATCATAATAATTCGCAGACCTTATCTGCTCAGGCCCCCCTTGAATCTCCATCAAAACAATAACTAATTCCTCCTTATCAACACAAGAATATTACAAATACAACATCTCAAATACACTTCTTTCCTCTACAAACACAGTACAATATTTTCTAATCTGCCGCTTGCAGTGATGCCAACTTATCATCCATACAATAAAAATTTTATTCTCATACAATTAATCTCTTTCAAGAATACTTTCGAGTAACAATTTTGGGGCTCATACTTCATTACAATTTCTAGGTCTCTAATATTAACAATGTTCTATAAATCAGGTACAATTCTTCTTTTTGCTATACATTTGGTTTAGGCTTCCTATGGTAACTCGTTTCAATTGAGGTTTGGCGATAATAGACTAGCTATTTCACTTCAGACCTATAAAATTCTCCCAAATAGGGATTTTGTTTGCCCATCAGATTTTAATATGTTACAACACATAGAAGATATTCTGCACCTATATAACTGCACTGGTCACATAGGATATATTCTTTATTCTTCCATAAAATGACTATAGAATTTTTCACACATAGTAGGTATACACCAGGCTGGAGAGCTTGTAATTCTGAAGAAAATGATACCAAAAACGCAAAATTGAAAATTTTGACACATAGGAGGTTTCCTAAGTGCAGCGACGGTAGTTTGTTTATTACTTGTAACAGTTTTATTTTCATATTTATCAGAAGTTCAATTTTGTCATTCAAAATTAAAATTGATTCATCATTCATTTAGTTCCATTCAATCAATTTCAACATAGGAATTATCAAATTAAATTCCTATATTGGTAACCCCAACGTGATCTGAACACGCAACTTCTGATACATTTGATCATTCAGATCTGTTTTCAACAGATATACAATATGTCAAAAGCACCCAGAACATTGTTGCTGATACACTTTCACTTATTGAAGCTATTAATACAACCCTTGATTATGAGTTATTGGTCAAATCTCAAGAAATTGATGAAGAACTTAAGTAGCCAACGCCAGAGAATAATTCTGACAGTTATAGTCAGGTATTCTTCTCTCTCATTGGAACGTGTACCCTTTCCCGGATTACCACTTATTGTGCTCTGTGAAGTATCTACAGGGAAACCTCGACCGTTTCATACACAACCTTTTAGACGACAAGTCTTTGACAGCCTCCATAACCTGAGTCATCCCGGACCCAATGCTTCACTCAAGTTAGTCAGCAACAGATTTGTTTAGCCAAACATGAACAAGAACTGTCGAGATTGGGCTTGCGCTTATACTGGTTGTCAATGATCAAAGATTACTCGACATGTTCATGCTCCTTGTGGAAATTTTGTGACACCTACAAAAAGATTTTCTCATATCCACGTCGATCTGATTGGCCCACTTCCTCCTGCACGATCTTTCAAATATTGCTTGACAGTAACAGATCGTTTTACTCGATGGCCAGAAGTTTATCCACTATCTGACATAACTGCACAGAGACAATGTGTCATGTACTTTTGGATTGCTGGATATTTCGTTTTGATTTCCCAGAAACTGTCACTACAGATCGCGGGACACAGTTCACTTACAACCTCTTCAACACATTCGCCAAGCTATTTGGGATTCGACTCAGAAGTACAGCAAGTTGGCATCCTGCATCGAACTGTATGATTGAACGATTCCATCTCCATCTAAAAGCCGCAATTATGGCTCATGCTAGGGCTGATTGAGTTGAAGCCTTGCCTCTAGTACTTCTTGGTATTCGATCTGTTTTCAAGGAAGATATCAAGGCTACTACATCCGAATTAGTCTACGGAGAGACTCTTCGTTTGCCCTTTGAGCTGCTTCATTCAAAATCACAAGACAATAATCTCGGACAGTTTTATTTCAAGCTTCAGAGAATTCATGTCGCCTCATTCCAGCAACAATACATGGTCAACCAGGCGTCTTTGTGTTTGAGGTACTGTCCACATGTAGCCACGACTTTTTCATTTCATTTATTCATAGACAATGAATTCAATGCAGGTAAAAACAACAGGCATTCCTCACAAATTGAATAGTAGGATTAATCTCTGATTATATAAGTCAGTGGAAAAATGAATACAATTTCTTACCTTATCAGTACATAAAGATCTATTCTGATGTAGAAGAATGAAATAAGTGAGGAAAAGATTCACGACCTTTTCATCAGCTGCAACAATCTTTCCCTTCTCTCTCACTTCTGGCCAGTGGTCAACACTATCCCCATCATCCTCCACACAGCTTCAGACAAAACGTAAAAGAATAACTGTTAGCGATATTGGAAAAAAATTTGCCACCATAGTACAAGGTACTAATCAGTAAACTCCCACATACTTTAGTATCAGTGAAAGTGACCGGCACATTGAAAATATAATTCCCATTAATTCTAATTAGATTATTCCCACTCAATATGGCCGGGCAAGAATGAATAGTCCCATTAGATCTTATGGGAATAATATTCTTACTGTACTGGACACATTCACTGACATCATTCACTGCGGGAATCCAGATTCATAGAGGGGGTGTACTACGAGCTATCAGCGTTTCTTATTGATATACCGACAGGTAACCCGTGCTCCGCAAGGGTCTACTTTGAAACTTTACAAACTGAAAACTTAACATAATGAAATACTGGGATATTGAAAATAAGCATTTAACCATCCTCGTTTAATAAAGAATCCTTATGCAGAAATTTAAGTCAATCAGTCCAGTAGTTAAGACGTGATGATGCGTCAACCATAATTTTCCTATTCCGTACACGTGTATTAGCCAGTTCTTCACATTATTATAGTAGGCTATAGATGATGGATGCTTCATCAGTATCTCTAAATGAGAATAACTTTTGAACGGTTTGAGAAATCACAAATCGGTGCGGTTTATACAATTCATTTTCTCTTGAAATTCTGTATGGAAATCATGTATTTTATGACTACCTTCCAATTTAAAAGAATGAAGTTGAATTCGAAATGGCGGTTCCAAGATGGCAGACCAGAATTTTTATGTGACCGATAATCTGTTATTTTTATTCGAATTCCCCAATCATACATCAAAATAAATGTTCAGCTGTTTCTATACAAAAACTGGAAGCATGACAAGGGTTAATAGTTAGATGGAAATTCGATGAGAACCACTATCCAAAAATTAGTTGCCAGCCCGGGAATCGAACCCGGTACCTCCCAATTGCCAGTCAGGAATGCTTACCCTTACACCAAACTGACAATCTCTGGATAGCAGCGCTCATTTTATACGAAGCCGTAGCGGCCAACCAGTTACAGATGGAATTAAATAGAGAATGCATTTATTCAAATGCTAATTGATAATAATTATTATTCAACGAAAATCCTAAATATATGCTGTAAATCACCCCGAAGACTTCTGCTAATGCAGACATTGACAACAGGGTTAACAGCTAGATGGAAATTCGATGAGAACTACTATCCAAAAATTAGTTGACAGCCCGGGAATCGAACCCGGTACCTCCCAATTGCCAGTCAGGAATGCTTACCCTTACACCAAACTGACAATCTAAAGGTCTAAAGGTCTAAAGGTGAAATACAGAATAGGTGAGTTTTCAATGGGGTTTCTATATGTAATGGGATATGGGGATTTTTTTATCACCATCCGGATAATCTGTGTTGTACTGCAATTCATATGGAATAATTGGTATTAAATAATGAATAATTGGTATTGAATAATGAATAATAGACCCTCACAATAAATTTGTATCACGATCTCCATAGACACGTTCCCACTTTGATCCAATCTCCAATGATATTTTTTCAGTTTGCAAATTATTGTAATCAACTATCACCTTATCAGTGTAAAGATTCCGACGATCAAGATCATATTGAATAGCATGCTTTTCGTAATTATTTATCCTGTAAAAAAAAAATATTGCAGAAAAATTATGAATGAACAGAACTATAAAAAAGTTTATTTATCTATCTCCTTTACGAAAATACTTCAGGACTGAAAATTTTGTGAATTGAAGAACTACAAGACTTAACCTATTTCGAACTATGTGTTATCTAAATTTGGGAGAGGAATAGCACAAGTTCACCTTTTTTTCCTCTCCCTATTATTTTGATAATGTACTGATTGTATAAATCAATGAAGAAATGAAAATAAAATAAATAAATATTTTGTTTAATAATACAATAATTTCAGATCAGAATAAAGCAACAGGCTTGGCCCAAAGCTAATCTCCTTCCAAATTTGTACATACCACAGCCTTCTGTAGTTAGCAGTTGAACTAGAAATGGGTTTGATTGATTGATTGATTACTTTATTTATGTAGATTACAATATAATATACTGGCTTATACACTTATATACAATAGCTTACAATAAAGCAAATTTATAGATGAATTTACAAAATATAAATTAAGAAATTAATTATTGTGCTGTATATGATATGAAAAAAAGCAATTTGTAATAACTATAGATAAAATAGATAATATTGTTATGCATCTACATAAATTGGCGGAGCTTTGGACATATCAATGTCCATTCTTCGGAAAGAATATTTTAAGTATCCTTCCCACTAACTCTCTACCAAAACGTTAATATCATTAATTCAACAAAGGATTTATTTAAAAATGAGAATATTGCAAATGTTTTTATCAATATGAAGATTTAAGAGAATAAAAACAGAAAATTAATAAATTAACATAAGTATATAAGTAAGTAAAATCAAATCATTAATTATTAGTGAGTGGCCGTAGTCGAGTGGATCAGATGCTGGCTTTATGATTCAGAGGCCCGGGTTCAAATCCCAGCCCGGGCAAGATATTTATCTCGGGCCACTCCCGTGTTTCGGATGGACACGTTGAGTTGTCGGTCCCGGCTGCCTAAAAAGCAGTCGTTAGGTCATGTCAGAGGCCCTGAAATTGATCAGTTGCGACCTGAAAACTCTGACACCAGACCTGAGCCAGCCAGGTCACTCGATATTATTATTATTATTATTAATTATTAAAATGGAGTAGGCTGAAAGTGGATAAGGGTAATCAACTTTCAGTTATACAGCAGTATGCAGTGAATGATTAAAATAACATGAGATTATATAATATATATTCATATTATATTATTTATATTATATTATTTATATTATATATTTATATACAGGTTTATAGGTTTGTATTTGTGTGATGGGTGGGGGATGGTTGTCATGTGATCGTTCTAGGGCTGGACAGTTTCAGTCATTTGCTCCAAAAGATATATTCTTAAAGTCAGGATGAAGCTCGCTCGGCTCTCGATGGACCTGATAGTAACGGGAAGTGCATTCAATGCTTGACAGGCACTAACCAGAAAGCATTTTGTGAAAATAGTAGTTCGATGATTGAGTATCCTTAATGTACTTTTTCCGGTTCTAGTATGTGAAGCATCTATCCTCCTACCTTCAGAGACAAATTTGAAATCATCTTTAAAATAGTTCGGATTACCGTATTTCAAGATATCTCTGACAAGCTTGACTATTCGAAAAAGCCTTTGATCAGGAAGCTTTGATTTTGAACTAGCAATGTGGGCTGGGGTGATATGATCATGGCATTGGAGAGAGTTGACAAAACGTAGACAATAATTTTGGCAATGCTGTAGTTTATCATTTAGAGTTACTTGCATATCATTGAGAACAGAATTATCATACATGGAATGTGGGAGGATAAGAGATAGAACCAATAACAATTTAATGTTTCTGGGGAGGATGTCGTGCATTTTCTTCAATGAATGCATTGCTGAAAATACCTTTTTACATGTTTTGTTCACTTGTTCTGACCAGTCAAGAGTATTATCCATAATAATTTCTAAATTCCACACTGAGCTACAGTAAGGAATGTCATTACCATCTACACTAATTTTGTAGATCGATTCAAGGTAAATTTTTATAAGACGAAAATATCCAATTATAATGGGTTGTGTTTCGATGGGATCAAGCTTAAGGCCATTTTTATTTGTTCATTCAAATATCGAATTGATATCTTGATTCATAATTCCAACTGTCTCATCTATTTTTGTTATGGGACAGCTTATATAAATTTGAAGATCACCTGCAAAAGTATGGAAGCTGGAGAACTTGATAATGGAAGAGAGGTCATTAGCATACCAAGTGAATAGGAGAGGGCCTAAATTTGAGCCTTGTGGTACTCCATGCATAACATTTCTCCAATTTGACTTGTTGTCACCAACAGAAACACATCGTTTCCTACCTAGGAAATAGGATTTGAACCAAACTAGGGAGTTGTTTCTAAAACCAAGAATAGCTAACTTATTTGAAAGAAATTTATGATCAACAGTATCAAATGCTTTAGAAAAATCAAACGGGGTGAGGATGGTGCATTTTCTTTGGTCCATAGATGACCTTATATCATCAGTGACACGAAGGTGGGCTGTCTCAGTTGAATGGAATTTCCTAAAGCCTCATTGAAAGCTATGAAACTTTCTATTTTTGTCTAGAATTTTACAACTTGAGCATGAATAAGTCTTTCTAGCACTTTGGACAATGCAGGTAGAATACTGATTGGTCTGAAATCCTCTACTTTATTTTGTGATGCAACTTTATTTTGAGGGCGAACCAGAGCAAACTTCCAGTTTTCAGGGAAATCGCCTTCTTCAAGTGACTTGTTGAAAATGTATGTAATGGTTGGTGAAACAACAAATACAGTAACATCTTCATGATAAATTTAATAGGAATTTTGTCTACACCCATAGCATTACTATGAATATGTTGAATTGCTTTGAAAGTGTCTTCTTCTGAGATTGGATGAAAATGAAATTGATCAGTAATTGGTATATCTTGCTCTTCAAGATCATTGATATGACTAGCAATGACAACTTCGTCACTTTAGTTGGCGTGTGAAACGAAATGGTTATTTATATTGTTCAATGGTAAGTCAATTTGGGGATTCGATTTCTGTTTGCCAAGCCCGAATTCTTTTATTCCCTGCCAAAGTGATTTAGAGTCTTGCCTATTGTTTGTCATGAACGAATTCAAGTACCTGATCTGTGAGCTCCGTAATTCCTGTTAAACTCTATTTCTAAGGCTCCTATACTCTATCAAACTGTCCAAGTCAAATGTGTTTTCAAATTTTCTATGTGCTTTGTCTCCACGTCCCATCATCTCAAGTATGTCTTCTAGTCATCCACGGTACTCGTCGTTTTCTATTAATCCTCCTTGTCACATGAGGTGCATGTTTGTCATACAAAGTCAAAGTCCAATTCTCGAAAGTCTTGACCAAGTAATCAAGTGAGGGTAACGCTTCAATTTGATGCCATGGAGTCTGAGCCACATCAGTCAGGAAGGTGGCTTCATCAAAGTTTTTGAAGTCTCTATAAGTGATAATTTTCTGTTTTGGCTTAGGTATTGTGACAACACATTTCATAAGCAGGCTGGCATAGCTCGAATTGAAAGATAGCGAGCAGTAATATCGATGAGATAGATGCCAGCCAGCTATTATTTCAATTCATGCTGCTTTAATACAATAAATATCTCATTTCAATTCTGTGTTATTATAGGCCTAAATATAATAAAGTTTTCTGTCAAGTTATATTTTCTAATTATTTTTATATCCTCTCTCGGAAAGTCTCATAATCTTAAGGCCAATAGATGTATTAGGCTATTTCTGTGATATTCATATTAATTTTAACAATATTTTAAGAAAATAAGGCTATATTATAATAGCATCCAGCAGAGCTGTACAAGTAATGAATTATTGAATTATACAGGTCACACCTTAAAAATGCCTGCTATTGTTAATATCTGAAAAATAATGAAAATACCTCATACTAGTCATATTTAGCATGAATTAAAGTTTTAAGGGAATTAGGTTCTTTGATACTTACTGGTCGGCAACCTAAATAATTGGTCAAGCCGTATAAATTGAGAATTAGCCGGACACCTGTGGCAAATTTAGTTGCATACAAAAAGCATTCCCTTAAAATGTGATCAGAGGGTTGGTAACAAGCACGGCATGTCAATGTAGAAGGAAAAACGTTTTAAAAAATACAAAAATATTTATTATGTCATACGAGCATGGACAAAATTTGTAAAATAAATAAACATATTAAGGAAATGTGGTATATCCTACTCAGCCCATGAATACATTTGTAATTTTAGAATAAGCCAATCAGAATACAGTAACTGACCAGCGGTAAAAGTGAGTTAATTCAAAAATATACATTATTTATTATATAAATGATAAGAATTTGTAAAGTCTACAGTACCCAGTTTATGTAACAGATAAAAAATGAATATTCAAAAATTATAATATTTGCTCTTTATGCAATAACCTAGCAGATTGGCACAGACTATATTGAATCATATTATTGCATAGTAGTGAGGCTGGGACCAGCTCCAATCAGAGTGAATATTAAAATGATATGCAAATTCAAAAATATGAAAGTATGGTCGTGGAAAGAATAGGGGTAGATCCAAGCCCACTTGCTTGCCAGAGGTCACCGGGAACAGCCACCAAATTATAGAGCACAAGATCCCTTTTTAAATAATTGTATGTTTTAAAAATCTAAGTTTCATTTTAAAAATTAAATTCATAAGACTCAGTGAGGTCGTAGTAGGACATGAGTCACTTAATTTGAATATCTCCATTAGAGAAGACGACAGCAGCCCACCAGAAAGTCCTAGGACATCGAAAAGAATCCAGATCATCATCATAATTTGTGAAAATCAACACATGAGTTTAATTGAAAAGTTATTAAGGGTGCCCTCAGTGCTTCAAATAAATCACAATTAAATAAAGCTAGCTCAATGAAGGGTTATTTAAATATTGAAATTAATATCAAAACTTGCACAAGTAATAAAACATAAAGGGAATATTATTAAGAACAATCTATAAGATATACCTGTTTGAATATGCACAGAGGGAAAATATATTAATATACTAGCTGTCAGGCTCGCTTCGCTCGCCATATCTGTCTAGCCAGGGGGCTCCGCCCCCTGGACCCCCTACTGGATCGTGCAAGAATGAGATCAGCAGGCTCGCTTCGCTCGCCTGCATTTTTCATTTGGGCATTTTTATGATAATGTTGGGACAATCCAGTCGGGGGTCCAGACTAAACGGCTGGCTAAACGGATATGGCGTGCAAAGCGAGCCTCATTGCTAGTAATATAACATTCCCAGGATTGAAGTAGCAGTGCCCAATCAATTTTTCCGCGATAAATGCATTTAAATCTTCAACTTGGTGCCAACCTAACAAAGTCAACTCAACTTAATGCCAACCTGACAAAATTATTAATTTAGTTGCCAGTTAACAACTGTTTCGAAGAGGTACTCTATCTAGATTATAGTTCTATAGTAACATATTATGATATGGAAATTTCAATTATAATCGAGAGATTGGGAGAAGAAGAATATACATGCTAAAAGACGAACTTTAAACCCTTAAAAACAACCCTTAGAGTTAAAATATTGCCAAAAGATTTCTTAGTGCGCCTCTAAAGGGCCAACTTAACATACCTACCAAATTTGAACGTTTTTGGTCCAGTAGATTTTTAGTTATGCGAGTGAGTGAGTGAGTGAGTGAGTGAGTGAGTCAGTCAGTCAGTCAGTGAGTGAGTGCCATTTTGCTTTTATATATATAGATGATTTATTATAATTTCATGCTCACTCATTATATCTTTCTATCAATAAATTATTAAGATTTTTGAGAAGCTCATGTTCATAAGATAAATTGATTTATCTGATTTCCACCAGAGGCCGAACCCTAGCCTTGAGATATTTTATAATTTATACTCAATTATTTATATTAATTGGGGAAGAAGATTTATAAATCTTATTCAATGAGCGACAGCAAGTCAATAACTGAGCTGTATGATTTTAAAGCATATAATTGCTGATTAAAGAAGCACATGGTAATATTTCTTGCTAGAAGCAAAGACAATCATTAGTGAGCTATCTGTGATATTTTCAATATATACTTGTCCTTCTGTTATTTTTATGCTTGTGGCTCTACATTTTATTTGCTCGTTGATATTTTATGTAATTATATTCGTATCTTTATTTGAATGGTGTACCCTTCATTTATTATCCTATCTCCATGCATGACCAATCTTATTATAGTCTATTTTACCAGTATTGAAATATTATTAAAATTACCAACCAACTATATTCTTCACCGAATAAGTTGAATAAATCATCGATATACAGCATTGATTATCAAATCTTCGGAAATAATACATTCCCGAGACTTATATATTATCCAGTACCAACACATCTGATTTGAAGAATCTCAAAGGTCATAGTATTAAGTTGCAGCAACATAAATTAATGGAATTTATAAGGTATTCTGATAGAGTGTTGCCTTTGATTCCACCTGATATCGTTTTTCATTGCTGACCACTTTGGCAAATGGTGATGGGTGGCATTGGTGGCGGTACCGCATCGTCTAGTATGATAAACAGAGCCCTTATATCTATTTATCTCTACTGCATTTATATTTGTGGAGTACACCAAATCAGTCACAAGAACTGTGAACTGTTAAAGTGGCCGACGTTTGCAGCCAGCGAAAGCAGAGAACTGTTTGAGCTCCTGGAAGAGCTGGTAAGAAATTGGTACTATTATTTTTCCAGGAATCACTAAAAGTATTATACATTATCCAAATCTTTGCTCTACCGACTGCGGCCAAGCAGGGCACACGTTATAAAGAAAATAATCTTACATAAACATGTCACATCCAACAGTGGGGCTGGTGATGAGAACAGAGCTCATAAAATCACATTATTGAGTATAAAGCAGGGCTGTATATCGTTGATAGTTATAGACAAATCAATACAGATTGGGATTTGTCATGAATGGACGATAGGCAGTGAGATCTTGTTTGTGACCGCAAGTAAAGTAGAAAAATTATTTTGGGAAGTAATAGCTTTATGCAAAGAAGAATTATTTTAATAATTTTATTATTTTTGAAGCTAGATTTCAGAATATTTTATGAGCCTAAATTGCTGAATTCTATCAATTCATTAACCAATATAAGCCAGTTTAATAATAATAAAGGCTAGAATAAAGAGATGCAGAATTTAATAATAGAGATGCAGAAGATATAGACAGATATAAGGGCTGTGACTATTGTACTAAACGATGCGATATCACCACCAATGCCACTCGCCACCATTCACCAAAGTGGTCAGCAATGAAAAATGATACCGAGTGAAATCAAAAGTGATATTCTATCAGAATACCTTATAAATTCTATTAATTTATGTGCTGCAACTCAATACGGTGACCTAGAGATCGATCAAACCGAGGAACGTAGAATCTGACCAAAACCCCTTGGCAGAGCTTTATTGCAATCAGATGGTGTGCAATATGAAAAAACACCCGTCCACGTGGCTAATTATTAGGTAGCATGGAATTAATATTAATGTATAGAATATTAACTAGCATGCAAAGAGCATAAATAAAAACCAAATAAAAATAATTTAATGTATTCAGGAAATAAGAGTTACCAGGCGCATGAATACCGAATAAAATTTGCATGCACCAATAGTAAAACGGCAGTCAATAGGCGGCAACTGTAGGCCAGTTCAAAAATATTTCTATATATTTATATAAATGTACTAGATTTTGTGTTAAATTTGTGTAATCTATGTTATCGATATGGCTCGAATGCAAAGAAATTATTAATCATATAATCTAAGCAATATTTTGGTATTTTTTGTAAGATCTATTTGAACCTAAATGGCGGAGGACTAAGATATTTAAATTTATGCTAATTTGAAAGTCGGAAAGAGGATCTGTAAAACTTGAGAAGGAAGAACCAGCACTCGCCAGCCAAATGCCACCATAAGAGGACCCCAAATATTTTAGAGCGAAGTACCTTACTAATGATTTTGTAAAAGTTAAAGTTAAAGTAATTATTAAATTTCTTAAAAGACTTCGTGATGCTATTGTGAAGCAGAAGTCATTCTCATTTTAATTAAATTATAACCCCTTGGAGGAGACGATTCCGGCTACCATATTCCCGGACCGCATGGAGTTGGATCGACATCGGCGGCTTACAAGAAGATTTTCGACACGTGAGTGATTAAATTTGAATTAGTGATGGGCGCCCTAGTGCTTCGAATTAATCTGATGATCAAAGCTAGCTCGCCGAAAGGGTTTTTATATAAATTGAGAAATTAATAAGAGTAATACTTGCGCAAGTAAAATTAGTATTAAAGGTATTTATTTGAAAGCAAAATATAGATCAATATTTTAGAAATTCTATTAAATCAAAGAAGTACGAAATCTAGGCTATTAAAACATATGCATATAATATTTAATTTTTTGCAATACAATTTGCGATAATTTATTATAGTTCTAATTCACTAGATGAATGGCTCTACCCATTCCGTCAGGTGCCGAATCTTGCACCCTGAGATAAAAATATATATGCGATACAAATAAATCTACTAAATACTAGAGATTTTAATATATATATATATATATATTTGGATTATTAGTGGCTAATTTATCAAGCTGATCTTAGAGCACACATTTTTCGATCCGAAAATCAAATGAAAGCTGAATCTACCACCATCGATAGAACCCTCCCAGAGGGCCATTCACCGAAAAGACCCAAGAAATCCCCTTGGGGCTTTCCCACCCAAGCACACCTCAAAGTTGAAAAAGGCAGGAGATCACAGAAAATCAATTACCTCTGTAACCATTTATCGGAAACAGTTCTATTATACGTCATTCAATTCGTTACATTATGGACTACAATATTGCTTGTACTCATTTTTTCAAAAAAATGAACTGTATTCTTGATAAAATTATATATATTTAAAAATTGAGGGGGTTTGCAATTTGATTTTTTTGGTTTTCTTCAATTAACTTTGAAGAAAAAGATTTTAAAAAGAATTGGTCAAATAATTAATGTAGCCACTCTCATTGCAAATTCAATTATGTATATTGTTATGTATTTGCGATCCGATTTGACGCCATGGAAGGGGAAACAGTCGACACGATATGGTCCAGCTGACTCTCTATTCGCCATAGTGAACAGCAAACAGGAAATCAATTATCTCTGTAACCATTGATCAGAAAAAATCTATCATATGTCATTCGATTCGCTTCATCATGGACTACAATAGTAGTCATTTTCATTTACTCAATAAATCAAACAGTTTCCTTGATAAACTAATATAATATGTAAAAATTTAGGGGTTTTTCGATTTGATTTTTTTGTTTTCTCAGATTAACTTCCAAGCAAGTAATTTTAATGAAAAATGAGCCAAATAATTAATGTGGTCACTTTCATTGCAAATGTATTGATGTATATTTTTATGTATTTGCGATTTGATTTGACGCTGTGGAAGGGGAAACAGCCGACGCGGTACGGCGCCGGCTGACTCTCTTCACCATAGTAAACAGTAAAATAGTACTGCTTTCTAAGTTGCATCTTATTTACACTATGGCGCTCGAAACAATCAATTTTGTCTATTGTTTTGACATGCGCTGAAACTAAATTTTCACCTTTTAATTCTCTAAATTCTAAAAATTAAAATTTTGAGTTTGATAGCTGATAGTTTGAAGCTGCAACTGTATGGCTTTGATGGCGCTGTCCTTTGATGGTTCTTTTCATATTTCGACAAAAGGTACCAGCAGGTTTTAATTGATTCTCACTGCTATGAGTATCATTCTAATTGGATGAAAACGAGAAGCAGGG
This sequence comes from Nilaparvata lugens, assembly GCF_014356525.2. Classification (NCBI taxonomy): domain Eukaryota; kingdom Metazoa; phylum Arthropoda; class Insecta; order Hemiptera; family Delphacidae; genus Nilaparvata; species Nilaparvata lugens. The sequence goes on along the minus strand of NC_052506.1, from coordinate 94,423,306 downwards.
CCCCCCAGGGATCAGTACTCGGTCCCCTTCTTTTTGTTCTCTATATAAATGACTTACCTTCTTACTTTGAACCAGCAAAGAGTGTTTTATATGCAGACGATGTTAGTATTATACTAAAAAGCAATAGTCAGCCCAATGCCGAACTGGAGAGCAAAGCAGCAGTTATTAAATTATAAAAATGGTTGGCTGCTAATATGTTAATTCTGAATAAAGAGAAAACAAAAGAAAGACCTTTTCGAACTACTAAAGGGGTAGCTTCAGAATTGAAGGCAATAATATAGATTCTGTAAGTAGGTTGTATAAGAGTTCTTGGAGTGGTTATTGACTCTGATCTTCCATGGAAACCTCATCTGGAATGCCTGAAAACCAAACTTAATTCAGTAATTTTCGTTCTCAGAAACCTAAAGGCTTCTCTGGATTCGATGGCTCTTAAAAGTGTGTATTTCGCCCTGTTTAACTCCCTTCTGAACTATGGAATTATTTTTTGGGGTAATTCTAGCAGTGTAGTGGAGGTGTTTAGACTAAAGAAGTGGGCATTGAGGGTGATGATAGGGGAGTCAATCCGAACTAGTTGTAGGCCCTACTTCAAAAAACTTGGAATTCTCCCACTCCCTGTAACCATTGATCAGAAAAAATCTATCATATGTCATTCGATTCGCTTCATTATGGACTACAATAGTAGTCATATTCATTTACTCAATAAATCAAACAGTTTCCTTGATAAAATAATATATATGTAAAAATTTGGGGGTTTTTCGATTTGATTTTTTTGTTTTCTCCGATTAACTTCGAAGCAAGTAATTTTAATGGAAAATGAGCCAGATAATTTATGTAACCACTTCCATTGAAAATGAATTTATGTATATTGTTATGTATTTGCGATTCGATTTGACGCTGTGGAAGGGGTACCGCGTCGGCTGACTTTCTTCACCATAATAGTAAACTGAATAGTACTGCTTTCTACGTTGCATCTCATTTACACTATGGCGTTCGAAACAATTAAATTTGTCTATTGTGTTGATATCAGCTGAATCTGAATGATATTCACTTTTCAATACTCTTAATTCTAAATATTAAAATTTTTGAGAATCAACCAAGTTGATTACAGCAATTTCTTTTCATAGTTTCTATTGTGTTTTTTCTTGTTTGATTACTTTTTACAATTTAAACACTTGATAATGGAATGAATGTCATCAGATCATGTGAGCAAAGAGAATAAAAGGGTAGGCCTAACTGTGATTATGATAAAACTGTACTCCTGATAACTTGTAAATATTTTCAAGCTGAAAGTAGATTGATTTGTTTCTCATTCGGTTTTAATATTAACAGATGTTACCAAATATTACCAATATTATCACATATGGTGAGAACAAATAATTCTGAAGCTTTCTATTCTCACTGAACATGAAGAGTCAATATCAAGCCAGAATCGCAATTCCGTTCACAATCATTATTATCAGAGCTTTCAAATTGATGCTATGTAAATTCAACTATGTAAGTTATCCCCATCTTACAATTCCCCTATATATCCTTATCGTGATTTAGAATAAAGTAGTTAATGTCTTCAATCACAAAAATTGATGCACAGTACCTATAATGAATTAATATTGCAAATAACAAAATTTCTAGTAATAATGCAACATTTTCCAGGTACAAATTTCAAGGCTCTCAAATTGACTTTTTATCAATCACAGGCAAAAATTCCAATCATCATCATTATAGTATTTCAATTAAGATTGTTTGTATTGTAGATTGTTCGACGTTAAATAAGCTACATTCTCAAGGTAATCAACTTATTTAGGATTATCATGTTTATGAATGAAAGCGAGACTGAGATAAGAGATTAGTCAAACTGAAATATAAACATTATATACAATGCATATTTCTGATCAACTCAAATTAAAAATGATAGTATCAAGCCGAAATGAGTTGAGCAACTGAATTTCAAATTGACTATCCACTGTTCAAATTGCACTGTGATTTCCTTGCACTTCCAAATGGATTAAATTGCTTGAGTCTTAAATGTAACAATTATTGTAAAAAACCAATGAGCTGTAGTACGAGGAGATCTGATCATTCTGTCAAAAGTTATAAGTGTTTAAAGTTTTGATCCTTGACGTATCCTTATGATGTACCCCCCACTGGGAAATACTGAAATTAAATGTTTCTAACGGGTGATTCTCATAGAAAATAGCCCGGGTGAGATGATTTCAGCCGGAATATGTATTTTTTTGTTAGGAAGGCCTTGAAAAGGTATTATAATGGAAAATTTGTATTTTTGCTGTAGGACATGACTTTCTTTTTTGGGTATATTACCCCTCCCACCACTACTAAATTCGAAAATTCCTAAGGAATCCTGTTAATAATGAATAGCTCTTCCACATGATGTGTGGTTTTTTATCTATACTAGAAAAATATCCATGTTGTATAGGTTAGAAGTGGTAGGTTTGCATAATTTTGAAAACCCTTTAAAGAATACCCTTTTTTTGAGAATTCGAAGCTCCGGAACCAAAAATGGTAGAATCCGCGACGACTCAATTTATTGGAAATGTTATTCTCCTCAATTTTCTCGGGAATGATTTTTCTTGAGAAACTCAAGGTTCATGAGATAAAATGGGAAAATTGAAAAAAGTCCGAAATTGTGGGGGTTTTTGAGGGTTATGGGGGTGAAGCCACCCTCTGGCGGATAATTCCATAGTTCAGAAGGGAGTGAAACAGGGCGAAATACACACTTTTAAGAGCCATCGAATCCAGAGAAGCCTTTAGGTTTCTGAGAACGAAAATTACTGAATTAAGTTTGGTTTTCAGGCATTCCAGATGAGGTTTCCATGAAAGATCAGAGTCAATAACCACTCCAAGAACTCTTATACTACCTACTTACAGAATCTATATTATTGCCTTCAATTCTGAAGCTACCCCTTTAGTAGTTCGAAAAGGTGTTTCTTTTGTTTTTTCTTTATTCAGAATTAACATATTAGCAGCCAACCATTTTTGTAATTTAATAACTGCTGCTTTGCTCTCCAGTTCGGCATTGGGCTGACTATTGCTTTTTAGTATAATACTAACATCGTCTGCATATAAAACACTCTTTGCTGGTTCAAAGTAAGAAGGTAAGTCATTTATATAGAGAACAAAAAGAAGGGGACCGAGTACTGATCCCTGGGGGGCCCTGCTTCTCGTTTTCATCCAATTAGAATGATACTCATAGCAGTGAGAATCAATTAAAACCTGCTGGTACCTTTTGTCGAAATATGAAAAGAACCATCAAAGGACAGCGCCATCAAAGCCATACAGTTGCAGCTTCAAACTATCAGCTATCAAACTCAAAAATTTTAATTGTCAAAAATTTTAATTTTTAGAATTTAGAGAATTAAAAGGTGAAAATTTAGTTTCAGCGCATGTCAAAACAATAGACAAAATTGATTGTTTCGAGCGCCATAGTGTAAATAAGATGCAACTTAGAAAGCAGTACTATTTTACTGTTTACTATGGTGAAGAGTCAGCCGGCGCCGTACCGCGTCGGCTGTTTCCCCTTCCACAGCGTCAAATCGAATCGCAAATACATAAAAATATACATCAATACAATTGCAATGAAAGTGACTACATTAATTATTTGGCTCATTTTTCATTAAAATTACTTGCTTCGAAGTTAATCTGAGAAAACAAAAAAATCAAATCGAAAAACCCCAAAATTTTTACATATTATATTAGTTTATCAAGGAAACTGTTTGATTTATTGAGTAAATGAAAATGACTACTATTGTAGTCCATGATGAAGCGAATCGAATGACATTTGATAGATTTTTTCCAATCAATGGTTACAGAGTTAATTGATTTCCTGTTTGCTGTTCACTATGGCGAAGAGAGTCAGCCGCGCCGTACCGCGTCTACTGTTTCCCCTTTCACGGCTTCGAATCGAATCAAAAATACATAACAATATACATAATATTGAATTTGCAATGAGAGTGGCTACATTAATCATTTGACTCATTTTTCTTTAAAATCACTTGCTTCGAAGTCAATTGAGAAAAACAAAAAAATCAAATTGTAAACCCACTTAATTTTTAAATATAATTATATTATTTTATCAAGAATACAGTTCATCTTATTGAAAAAATAAATATCAGCAATATTGTAGTCCATAGTGTAACGAATTAAATGACGTATATTAGAATTGTTCTTGATCAATGATTATAGAGATAATTGATTTCCCGTGATTACCTGCATTTTTCATTTTTAGGTTGCTGTGGGGGAAAGCTCCAAGGGGATTTCTTGGGACTTTGGGAGGATGACCCTCTGGGAGGGTTCTATCGATGGTGGGAGATACAGCTTTTATTTAATTTTCGGATCGAAACTGCTTTTTTGGACCTTCATTGTCTGGGCTAATTGAAAGATTGGGCTAGAACCATGATTGTGCAAACAATCATTCATTAAGATACAGTCATCTTGAATGAATAATCTCTGTCCAATTGGTTCTAGCGAACACATCGTCTCACTCATTCATTCTAATGTTTTGACTTTCTATTTCTGAATTTTGTTTTGATAAAGATATCATTTGCAAAGACAATGTGGGTGATAGATAAAGATATATTCAAATACTGATAACCACAAATACTAATAACTTTGAACCTCCGTCACTCAGCGTAGCAAACATATCAACACTGTTCATTTTCTCACTCATGGTGACAGCCTGCAAAAATCAATAAGTGCTGGTTATCAAAAAGTTGATGGGGTGGTGTGGTTTTGACAAACCGGGGGATTCCTGGCCTTTGTCCTCAACCTTCTCAACATACTGTCAGAGCTAGAAACTCGATGTATTCATGATTTCAGAATTCATCACAAGTCAAGATAAATCAATGGAACACTTTTGGAGTCAAATAGGAAGAATGGACATACACAACTAGCGCCCAGCGGTCAAATCGGGGTGATACATGGCTCCGATACACACGTACACTTTTTACGTCGAGACGTTATCAATGCTAGTCACATTATTTGTCTCTCTCTCTCTCTCTCTCTCTCTCTCTCTCTCTCTCTCTCTCTCTCTCTCTCTCTCTCTCTGCCAAGAGAGCCGTTTTGGTGGAGAGTTAGTGGTAAGGATATTTTGAATATTCTTTCCGAAGAATGGACATTGATATGTCCAAAGTTCCGCCAATTTATGTAGATGCATAACAATATCATCTTTAGTTATTAAAAATTGCTTTTTCCTACAGATACCTTGAAAAGTGACCATTTCTGCACTGACTGCAGACCACAAAGAATCACTTTTCCGCTCTAGTGCGCAAAGTAATACTTTGCGTACTCCAGATTTGCAGCATGACAAAGCAAAATAGTTAGTAGGTTATACTCCATATAACCAATGCAGGAAAATCAAAATTGAGCTAGTAAGAATTTCTGTGGTTAGATAAGAATCATCAATGGCTGTATGGCTACATATTTATGATAAAATCCCAATCTAGAAATACAAAACAATAATAATGTTTATTCAAATCATAATTAAATAATAACTTCTCATCATTTAATAATAAATAATGCTTCTTTTCTATTGACAGTAATAATTATTTCAACTCCAAGCAATGAGAAATGTAGCAAACACACATTATGTAATTCGAGTTTTGAGGTTAAATAATTACCGTTCGAAATACATGTAAATAAAAATAATAAAACAGCATTAAAATATACTACAATAAAATATATTCTGTTGTCTATGTTATTTTTAAAAAAAATTTAGTTTAGTCTACTTATAGTATTTTCCGGTAATTTGACTTAACCATAAGTCTAAATATCTGAATCCTGTTTTTAGCTGGATGAAACGAAGTTAGGTACAATTCTTTTCACTAGGTCGCGCGCTTGTCGGTTCAGCCATTTTGCAGCCATCCCAATCAGTTATCATGCTCGCTAACCGCAACGCTTGTGCAGTAAGCTACATTTTAGAAAAATGCAATTCTAATAGGTTCTGTCCCTATTTTCCGCCCCCTTTCCTACAGTCATGGTGACGAAGTCTCACAGAGTGTTGGCTCTCATGCTCCAGTGATCACTAATAATAAATCATTATAAAATAAATTATTATGATTGGATAGAATAATTAAATTGCATCATTTTATTATTTTTACATTGATTTATCAAAATAATTGGATAAACTATAAAAAAACTTTTATTGTATTGGAATCAATTACTACAGTAGTTTTAGGAGAAATTTTGTATGTAATTCGAGCGGAAAGCTCCTTTTTCACTCTTGTCAAAATTACCACACTCTGCTACACGTCGTGTGGTAACTGTTTTGACTGGAGCGATAAAGTCGCGTTTTACGCTCTTATTACAAGAATAACAGGAGCTGAGAACTGTTGAACTTACATTTTTGTATTTGCCCAATCCAAAATCTTTGTTCCACTTAGAACAGTGCCAGGTACAGGAGATTTATGAAGAAATAAATGGCCACCTGAAATATTTCACAAGATAATTACAATTTAGTGATGTAGGCCTATGTATTGGTATAATTAATTAAAGATTCTACAAAAATCCTAAATTCCTAATCATTCTATAATCTATGTTTATATTGTAATCTGTCAATTATCCACAAATATGAGAGTTATATAGATTGATGATTTCGACACTAAATGAACACATGACTTTTGAGTCAAGTAATGAAATTAATATTACCTATGTGTTTAGATAACTCTCTCTCACTCTCTCTTACTTTCTCTCTCCCACTGCATACTGTTGTATATCACTGAAAGTTGATTACCCTGAACTTTCAGCCTACTCCATTTCATTAATCAACTAGCATGTAAACTTGACATAATGAAATCTAGAAGAATTCAAAATAGGCCTATAAGAATCCTCGGTTGATTAAGAATTTATATGCTGCATTTCAAGTAAATCAGCATGACCACCTTTCAATTAAAAAAGAAGTTGGATTCAAAATGGCGGAAAAAATTTGGGTGTGACGGAAAACCTTTTTTTATCATTCGAAAAGGATCCCCAATCATACCTATCTTCTAATTTCCCTTTTAAGAGAAATCTTCTGCTGCTTCCATACAAACTGGAAGCATGACAAATATTTGAAATTTGACAAACTGAAAACTTGATGTAATCAAATCTTGAAGAATTTAAAATTGGTCTATAACCACCCTCGGTTAAGCAAGAATCTATATGCAAAATTTCAAGTTAATCAGTTCAGTAGTTCTGACGTGATAATGCGTCAAACATAATTTCCCTATACTTTACATCTGTGTAACCGCCCTTGATGGGGGTTGAAGATATCTTATTACTACTTCAAGGGAGTCATGGGAACTGGATAGACAACAACATTGTATTTCCTAAAGAATTTCTCATTTAATTTGTCAATTACTTCCAATTTGAAGAACGAAATATGCAGTACATTTTATCAAAATATTATTCCTACAAAAAATACCTGCCAATAAGATTCTGCTAACTAGAAATTTTACTTCAACAAGAATTTTACTAATTTGGGTCTCGGCCGGGTGAAAATGTTTCATAATGAGCTAGAAATTTAGGCACTTACCCACAGCTATCACTCCCACCGTAATCCCAAACCACAGGACACTCACATATATCATAATGCCGGAAAAATAACTTAACTTTTTGCAATACGGTTTGGATTTTGATCTGCTCGATACCTCGGTTGTTTAACGACTGAAGGTTTTCCGTCCAGAAAACTTCCCCCTCTCCACGTCAGTGTGCCAGAAGGCCTAACTGCTGCTATTGAAAGAGTCGGTTCTCACAAGATTTGGCAAGCGGGTACTTGCCAGGTCTGCAGTATTCCTCTGTGAAAATATCTACAGGTTACCAAACATCCGCCTTGTCCTTGCCTCGTGGAGCCGCCTCATCCGTGAGAACTAGCAAATATCCCTGAATTTGCTGGTTCCCAGAGTCGTTTAGACATAAGTTAGCAGAATCTTATTGTCGCTGCAAAAATACTACTTACTCACTAAATTATATATTATCTCACTAAAGTCCAACTACGGAAATTATTATTCTAATATCAGAGTCTTTTCTCCTGAAAAAAATCTTAAATATAAAACACAAAAAAAATCAATCATCAAATAAGTAATCAAATACTACCCCCTTCTTCGCAAAAGGGTGACTATCCCTCCCGATTACTTCTCACTCCATACTTTTGATTGCTTTTCACTTCACACTTGCCACAATAACACTTTGCTGTACTGCACTGGTTGAGCGGTGTCGACCAAAGGGATGGAGTTGCTTGCTGGTGGAATCGCAGTTGGGGGCGCTGAGTTGAGTGGCTTGGCTGCTACAGGTACTGTTGCCGGTTCCGGGCCTGCTGGACAGAGCACGCGCCTCCATCGTGGTAGTGAAGTTGGCGTGTGACCACACACCAGGAAGTAGCACCTCTCGTACAAGTAGTAGGCTTCCAACAGCCCCAGGAAAAGGAGCATCAGTCCTCCGCAGATGAACTTCATGGTGTTGTCCTCGACCGACGTCGGTTGCAGCTTCTCCGTCTGCTGCACAGCATACATGAGATTGGAGATAGCTATCTCATCCACGCCCATCGGTCCAGGGGAGAGTTGGCCTCCTTGTCGCTCTAGTACGCTCGTTGTCGTCTCCTTGTAACTCTGGTTTTCGCCGAAGAGTAGAGCTGAGACACGATGGATGGATAAAAGTGTCTGTGGCTGATCGGGCACAGAGTGATTGGCCCTGGCTCACATTTCTGTAGCATCTCGGAAGAGAAGGTAGCGTAGCGGTTTCGATGATGTAGCAAAAGATGACTCAGCTCATAACGCACTGAAGAATGGCTGCTTTAGTCTCGCACTGGTAGTGTAGTGAGTGGTCTGGAACACTTTTTACCTTCACCTAAAAGTCTGGTGCAACAATCAGTAGAGTTCTATCAGAACAGTCACAGTTATCACACAGATATGGGAAGTCCCAGTCCCAAATAATATTGTTAGTTTCTAGCTCTCTGGGGGAAAGGATAACCGACCGAGCCCCTCACAATTTTTACTGATCTGACATTAACAAATCTATACCTAATTATTTATCCAATCAAACTGGAATATAAACTCAAGCTCCAATATAAACTCAATCCTAGAATAATTATCATTTCAAAGCAAAATCTATATAAGTACTAATAGCCTAATTCATTTCCAAAGTCCTAGTCAACCTTTAATGTAATAGCAATATCATTTTCAACTCTAATACTAAAGTTCTATAAAAATTACTCTCAAGTACTTCTGCACCTAATTAACAATAAGAACACATAATTATCTATTAACTACCATCTATAATAAAAATTCCATTCAATCAAGTGAATAACATAAAAATAGTTTCCTTCCTATAATACCAAACAATAGTATCAGAATATCCTTGTCTTCATAATTCATTCCTATACTTTAATTCATTCATAATACTTTACAATAGCAATAGTCTAATTTTTATACACGTCTGCTTTTTAACATCTGTTCCTCATCTTCATCATAACAATAAGGCCTCTTTCACACGATAGGAGACGTGCAACTTGAACACTGAACAGTGTTCTCGTTTTTTTGTCGAAGTACATTGAGTCAAATCGTGTCTTTCACATGGTGACTCCTATCCAGGAACCTCGTTTTGTCACGTCTTTTCCCCTCGAGGCAAGCAGAGGCAAGATCTAACAACTGTGCCGACGTTTCCACAAAGTATGACTCATCACTTTTTTCTCAAAGTCTAACTTCCTTAAAAATATAGATAGAAGATTTCTGATTTCGGATTTGGATCCAGCGACCCCAAATTCTTTAAAGCGTAAGTCCCGTTTTCGAAAATATCCGAAAACAAGGAAGTTATGGCTGTTTTTAATAAAGCTTTCTATTATCATATAATTATATGGTAAAAACGAACAGGTACTGTACTATACAGTACGTAAGTACTCTAGCTATTATAATACAACTTACACTGTATTCGTGTAGGAAATTTGGTAGGTTATTTATCTTGATTTCTGAAAATACCCCAAAATAAGGGAGTAAGATAACTTTGAAAAACCAAAGTTTTCCTGCCGATTGAAGAAACATTAAAAATTAGTCTAAGACATATTATGTCTTAGAATAAAAACGTGTAACACATATCAGATCACTATTCAAGCTATCAAGCTTTTCATAAATTTCATAAGTTTGTGTCGACGGTATATGACATAAAAGGCAAATGCTCGCGCTTGGTCCATAGTTCTACGACTGAGGAATGAGGATTTAGGTCAGCAACTAAAATCGACAAGCCATGATTGTCAATCTTACTCATGATACAAAGCTTTGTACTATGATACATGGTTTTCATTCCGTATCATTCTTTAATAAAAATAAAACAAGATTCTGGTTTCAAAAGCATCAAAGTCGCCAGGCTGGTCTGAGCTATTCATGACTTTTTTTCAGTATGCATTATCAACTCAGCAGTTCTAATACACAGACATCACTACTTGGAATGCCATGACATTTTCTATTCTCTCAATTCCTATTATTACCATAGATCGATTCAGATCAGCACAATGTTTATACTGTATGTTCATAATAGATTTTTCTGATTGTAAAAAGAAATAGTCAATAATTGCTGGGAATTTAAAGTGATATTCAACGATTTGAACCTGATAAATTGGATTGTTGAATGACAATTGAAATTCAGTGAATTTTACTGTACAACATTCCTTTTCCTCCTATTTTATTGGGTGATGAGTGGAGATGATTTATGATTTCATATTTGGATTCATCTTTTCATAGTTCAATATTTTTTTGGAAAACTAGAATTTTAAAAATTAAAAATGTTTATGTATAAACTTCTCAGGTGTTCAAAAACTTCTTAAAACCTTTGCCTGTCCCTTTGTGAGGCAGGAGTATTATTATCTTAGTATGTACTATATAATCATATGATAATGGAAAGCTATATTAAAAACAGCTATAACTCCCTTGTTTTCGGGTATTTTTGAAAATGGGACTTACGCTTTAAAGAATTTGAGGTCGCTGAATCCAAATCCGAAATCAGAAATCTTCTATCTATATTCTTAAGGAAGTTAGACTTTGAGAAAAAGTGATGAGTCATAGGTTTGAGCAAACGTCGGCATAGTTGTTGGATCTGTCGGCTTATTCGTAAGATCCCCATGTGAAAGTACAGGAGAGCTGCAAAATATGAAATATGATCTTCCGTAATATGATATTCCAGGAGCAAGGTCTCTGCCGTGTGAAACTGGCCTAACGTATACAGTAGATCATTCATCTCCCTCACCGGGTCAACTTTGTTTACAAACAAGGCTACTGCTGTTTGTGTTATTTTCTTCTTCTTCTTCTTCTTTGTCAATATGTTGTCGTAGGTCCTTCCACACAACTTACTGTATATCTATAGTCCATTGTCACTAATCCTATAGGTTCATCGCAGGTGTCTTTCTGATGACGAGTGATTGCATTGTCTCACGGCAAGTAGCAACGTTATACTTCTCTCTCTATCTCTTTTGAAAGCTGATCTTTCGTCCTTGTTGAAAATCTTCTCATTCAACTAATATAATATAACTACATAATTCTATTCTAATTCATCATCTGGCCAATACAATCTGGCCGAGTTAGCTATCAGACTCTGATGAGAGCGGACGTAAAGCGATTGAGCTCCGTTATCTATCTAAAAGTGAGCGTGTCTCTTCTTCTCTAAGTACCGTCTCCATTTCGGAGGTTGGCAATCATCATGGCGATTTTTACCTTGTTCACAGCCGCTCTAAATAGGTCATTGGTTGTGCAATTAAACGCTTCCCTCAGGTTTCTCAACCAAGACATTCTCCTGCGTCCCACCGAGCGCTTACCAACTATTTTACCTTGGATTATGAGGTGCAGAATCATGTACTTGGTCCTCTCATAATGTGTCCAAGGTAAGTCAACTTTCGTATTTTAATGTCACGCACAATATCTAGCTGCTTACCCATTCTTCTGAGAACTTCTACGTTCGTGACTCTATCTGTCCACGATATACGGAGTATCCGCCGGTAGCTCCACATTTCAAATGCTTGAAGTCTGGTCTCACATTCCCTATTTAGTGTCCATGCTTCCAACCCATACAAGAGAACAGGGAACACATAGCACCTCAAGAGACGGGTCCTAACCTCAATAGACAAGTCACGAGCCGACAGAAGTGTTCTCATTTTTACAAAGGCAGCTCTGGCCTTTTCAATTCTCATTTTTATTTCTGGCATGTGACTTGCATTGCAGCTGACGCGGGTTCCCAGATAGTTATATGCCTCTACCCGTTCTATCATATCCTGTCCAGCAAAAAGGTGCTCTTGTGGAATTTCATGCTTTGTAATGACCATATACTTTGTTTTTTTGGCATTTAATGTGAGCCCATATTCCTCACTTGTCCTTATCAAATTGCTTAGCATGTCTAGCGTGAGCATGTGAGCGTGTCTAGTCAGTATGAATTGCCATAAATGCAACAAATTGATCGTGCGGTCTTCGAAGGACAAGGCTACGAACAAAATTCAGTGTAGTGAGTGCAGGGAGAATTTCCATGGACAGTGCGTGGGTTTTGGTGAAACAGAGTTGAGTGTTTATGAAACATCCGGACGTGAATGGTTGTGCTCAAATTGTGCTCACGATCATCGGTTGAGTCGTAGTTATAGCGACGGTGGTGATGCGTTAAGTCAGGATTTGAATAATGAAATTGCAAGTTTAAAAATCCTAATAAAGGACCTAGGCGAAAAACTCGATTCTGGATTAAAGCGTATCGAAACCGACATGGGTAAGTCACTCGAATCGTGTCACAAGAAGCTCGACGAGAACCCTGCACTATTATCTGCTCAACAACTCATCATTGAAAAGCAGAATCAAATCATTGAATCTCTCAAATCGTATAAGTTGGCATTGTCTAAAAAGGTAACAGAACTTTCAGTGAGATTGACTGATTTGGAGCAGTATTCAAGATCAAATACTCTAGAAATCCATGGAATACCTGGCTCCCAGAATGAAAACGTTGCCGGAATCGTTATGGAGATTGGAAAGGCGCTAGATGTCCCTATCAAGGAGGATATGATCGTTGCTTGTCATCGACTGAAGCAGAGGAACAACCGCCCATTGCCTGGAATTATAGTGGAATTTGTCCACCGTACAGTGAAGGAGAGGATCATGGAGAGGCGTCGTGTGAAGAGGACTCTGTCAACCAGACACTTGGGATTGGCGTCTGATACTCCGATTTATATTAATCAGTCTCTCTGTCAAGAGAGAGCTATTTTATTTGCAAAGGCAAAAAAAGTTAAAAAAGAAATGAACTTTAAGTTTCTATGGATAGATAGAACAGGTAACATTAAGATTGGAAGAGACGAAACTTCAACTATTTGATAGCGATATTGTAAAACTTGCAGGTAACCGAGTTTAACACAGTGCCTTGTCTGATACGAGAATTTTATTTTTGACTGTCTGATAAGGCTGTAATCAATCCATTCTGTTGTTTCTCCTGTCTTCCGCTACTCAGTCGCAAAATATTCAAATTCTTGCTGTTGTTTTATTCTTTTTTGAAATTAATTATTTGTTTTGAATTCTAACTCTCTCTTAGTTAAATTAAATTATTGGAATATTAGAGGTTGTCGCACAAGGACCTTGCCGTTGTTTTATTCTTTTTTGAAATTAATTATTTGTTTTGAATTCTAACTCTCTCTTAGTTAAATTAAATTATCAGAATATTAGAGGTTGTCGCACAAAGACTCACGAATTACTAAAGTCTGTGCTGGGTGAAAGTTTTGACATTGTTGCTTTAACTGAAACCTGGCTGAGTGATGAAATTCATGATAGCGAGCTGTTCGATGCTCGATATCGTGTTTACAGATGTGACCGTGATAGGATTGTCTCTGGTAAGCGCTGAGGTGGGGGGGTACTTTGCGCTGTGGCTGATAAATGGTCATCTCGACTCATTCATTCTCGTGCTACTAGCCCAGTCAATAAAGGTTTTGTGTCGGAACTAATTAGTGAAAAGCTGAAACTTTACCCAATGTTATATTGGTATAAGAGAAGTTTGTACACAAAAGTCCACAAAGTTCCCCCTCTTGCTTCCCCCCCCACCACCCTTTGAAGTTGGAAAAAACAGGTAGTTACTACAAACGCGATATCTCAGGTACCAATCATCGGATAGAGTTGATTTTTTTTTCAAATGGTTGGTAATATAATAGTCTAAAATAATGATTCTATTCACTTTCACGATAAACTCAACAGTTATCCTGATAAAAATAAATATATCTAAAAAAATTGAATTTTTACAACTAAATTTTTTATTATTTCTCAATTAACTTTCTTGTATGCCATTTTATCGAGAAAAGCCTCCAACAAAGGTTATAGATCTATTCTGTCTCAATCCAACGATGTATAATTTAGCATACCAACGATAAGAAATATTGCGTTAGGAGGGGGAATAGCAACGCGCTACGCTTTGACGCAACCCTTCATTATCATCATTATTATTGCATGTTATATGATTAACACATTCACTCGGACAGAAAATCTTTCTTCAGTTGTTTTATATGTATTTTTGGGCGCTTAGCTCAAATTTAATATTACCAAGCTCATTAAACCATGAAGAAGGGGGGTAGAGGGGGTCCCTCAACCCCCAAAATTAGATCTCAGTGTTTGGCAGTAGAAGCATTTCAAAAGCATATAAAGAGAGCCAGTTTTGGTTCGGGGGATTATTCCTAACCCTCATTTAGGGTTGTTCCATCATCCACCACCTATGGACCCGCCGTGTCCCTGACTGGCTCAAACCGGCAGGTGTCAAACACCATCACGGACCGCCCACCCACCACTTAAATTAATATTCACACTATATACAATAGTCATTCTCTCAAAATCACTCTCCCTCTTTTTCCTTCTCCTCCCCTCCTCCTCTTCTTTCTCTTCTCCTCCCCTCCTCCTCTTCTTCCTCTTCTCTTCTTCCTCCTCCTCCTCATTTCCTTTTCTTCTTCTTCTTCTTCTTCTTCTTCTTCTCTTCCTTCTTTTACTGTTCTTGACAATCCAATTCAATCTCGTGATCAATAATTTCATCAATATTAGGACTATTTTCGCAAGAAAGACCATCACAGTGCTCACACATGGCAGAGCAATCAAGTCCCACTTTCCGACACCCACAATATTTAAGACATGATGTCTTACAGCTACAAGACACAAGGTGCAGAAGGTCATCAGGTGCAAAGGGTTTGGTGCTTTGTACCGGTTTTAAACTTTTCTTGTGATCACCATTTTTCTTCACCATTTCCATCTTCCAGCCCCAATCTGTAGCATCCATTCTATTTCCAAGCCATGTCTGCACTTGCAAATACACTCTAAATATATGTTGATGTGCAGCTTCAGACGTTGGAGGAAGCTTAGCAAGATCAAAATTAGATCTGAGTTTTGATTTTCTTGCTAGTTTTGTAAACATGAAGTAACGTGCTTCATTGAGGCTTGTGTGCTTTTTCTGGCCATACAAATTCAGAATAAAATCTTCACCATTTCTTTTCAGTTCTTCTTTAGATGAATCTTCACAAATGAACACTGATGCTTGTCTTTGAGCTTCTTCTGATTTTTGAACAATTTCTAAAGATTTTATTTTTCCAAGGCCGAAAAAAGAAGAAGTTGTATCACAGCCTGTTATTGCATAAGCAAACAGTAAAAGCTTCCTTGTATTTTTCACCTTATCTATTATCTTTGAAATGCTGTAGAACACTTTTCCATGCAATCTTCCTGTTATCTGTTTGCAGAAGTAGATTTCTTGATTCTCAGAGGCAAGAGCTATCAACAGTATCAACAAATCAGTGTCTGAACCATACAACATAACAGTTTTGTGTCTCTTCAGCTCCTCTATTCCAGTCGTCACAATGGAAATATCAGCATCGTCTTTTGCAACAATTGTATTGATATTTGAACTTATAAGCTCTTCAGAAACTGAAAATATAAGCTTCTTCTTGTTTCTTCTGTTGCCTAAAAATACTTCCTTTTATGTTAAGCATTTTGTGTTCCTATCAAAATCTATGTCATTTGAGGATTTTTTTGCTGCTCTTCTATTCTACTCTTCTTGTTTAGTTGTACAGTCTTCTGGATAGCCATCAAATACAACCGCTACATTTTCTCCAAAGTTTTCTACAACATATTTTCGATAAATGTGTATGATATTTCCATAAGTGGAGTCTTGTGGCCAGGGAACATAATGAAGGAGAAATCCTCCATCAATAATCACACATAAATTTGTTTGATCAATTTCTTCTTCCTCTATTACAGCATCTTGAAACACTTTCAGGATAGATGATTTAGTTCCTTTTCTTAGTGAAACATTGTCGAAGAGAGATGGTGGATGTGAAGACAGTTCATATTCAAGATACAATTTCAATTTTTGAGAGCTATCACACACAAAGAGTATTCTATTGAAGAGCTGTTGAGAGTTGACTGGTATTTCTTTGGATCTGACTTTAACTAATTTGTGTGCTAGTTGGGTCTTAACCATGTCCTTTCTTTTTAATGTCAGTTTCCCAAATGATTTTCCTACCATTGTCTTCATAGCAGCACAACCTATGTCATAGGCTTGGTCACAGTTGACTGACTCATCACTGATGAAACCAGATGATAATGATAGATTTAGATAGGTTTAGATTTAGTAAATTCTGTGTAGCAATGTTTGTGATAGCGCGCTTCTGCTGCTACTAAGTCTATTGCACTTAGAAGTCGGGCTTTTACATTTTCACCCCATATGTCACTCCTAACGTTGCACTTTTGTTAAAAACTTTCTTTGAACTCGATCGTCGTTACTTCGTGAAATGGTTTTCTATATTGAGTTGGAATTTTAGAGCTGTAATTTGCTGATTTTCCACAAATAAAACAACACAACTTAAAATCAAAATTGTCCTGATGGGTTCTACGAGTAACTCCAGTGGTTGATGTACTGGGTTCATTTTGTTCATCTAGTGTCTTTATAGCTGCTTGAATACTCGAAGGTCTTGTGTATTGTTGCCTACATAACTTGTGTAATTTAATAGTACTCTTTCCTCGTAGTTTTTCATGTAAACTGTCTCTTATTTTTTGCTGGCTTCAGAAATAGCATTGATTCCATTCTTTACAACTACAATATTGTCATCTAGTTTGTTACCACAAATTAAACAATTTAAGTCCGATTCATCCATCACTAATTGTTTCAAACTTGTTTGGAGTAACAGGAGCACATCACGCCGAACTGATATTTCTACAAAACTATATTTTGTGTGTAATCACTCAGAAGGGATCACAAATAAATAAATTCATAATCGAACTGTGTGAAAAAATTGTCACCATCAATGCACTAACTACGAAAAATCTACCATGTGTTTCACCATGAAAAATTACGAAAAATCTACCACGTGTTTCACTATGAAAAATTACGAAAAATCTACCATGTGCTTCACTACGAAAAATTACGAAAAATCTACCACGTGTTTCACTACGAAAAATTACGAAAAATCTACCACGTGCTTCACTACGAAAAATTACGAAAAATCTACCACGTGCTTCACAACGAAAAATTACGAAAAATCTACCACGTGCTTCACTACGAAAAGTCTACCACGCACGTCCGAACTTGGCAAACTTCCCTCTGAAACTGACATGAGGGATGAGAATGCCACTCATACGAGAATGCAAAGAACTAGTTTCTTTTCTTTATTTAGCAACAAAAACAATATTGAGAGGAGCAACGTTAGCGCCGCACCCCTACTGCCCGGCCCAGCCATAATAATAGATGTCATCTATTTCTATGGGCCCAGCTCACCACTGTATTGTCAAAATGTAGCATACAAAATACTTAGTCTTTTGTATATAATATAGTTATATGTTATATAGTTATGCTATGAGCCTCTCTGCATTTGTATCTTCAAAAATATCCATATTATGCATTCTATACAACATCTAGTCACAATGGTTCTCTTAAAATCTAACAATATAATTTTATGAACTTAAAGCCACAAAAACAAGCTACTTTTCTATTGAACATAAAAACTATTCTATCAATCTGAACTATGAGTATTGAAGAATAAAATATAACTGAGAATCTCTCGTTTTTCAAATAGACGCATGGCTTGTGCGAGCTTGATGTGAGGGGACCGCGTAGCTTGTAGCGTAAAAGTGTAGCGCGTTGCTATTTCCCCCTCCCAGAGCGACATTTCCGATTTTTTTCAAGCAAGATTTATATCGTTGGATTGAGAAAGAATAGATCTTAAACTTTCATTCAAAGTTTTTTTCGATAAAATTGCTTACAAATAAGTAAATTGGGAAACAAAAATGAGTCTAGTTGAAAAAGTTCATTTTTTTAGATGTTTTTGTTTATATCAGGATAACTATCATTTTTATCGTGAAAAAGCATAGACCCATTATTGTAGACCATTATATTAGCAACCTTTCTAAAAAAAATTCAACTCTATTCGATGATTGGTTACTGAGATATCGAGCTTCTAGTAAACATCGACATTTTAACTTAAAAAGGGGTGGGGGGGGAAGCAAGAGGGGTAGGGTCGGGGACTTTTTTAGGGGAACTTCTCTTATACTAATGTAACATTGGGCAAAGTTTCAGCTTTTCACTAATTAGTTCCGACAAATGCCTATTTTTTGCCTTCATTGACTGGGCTATACTGCGCGCTATGAATCGCTGCTTGTCAAGCTATCCATCCAAGATAAGATCGTTTCTTTCTGATGACGAGGGATTGCATTGTCTCACGGCAAGTAGCAACGTTATACTTCTCTCTCTATCTCTTGAAAGCTGATCTTTCGTCCTTGTCGAAAATCTTCTCATTCAACTAATATAATATAACTACATAATTCTATTCTAATTCATCATCTGGCCAATACAATCTGGCCGAGTTAGCTATCAGACTCTGATGAGAGCGGACGTAAAGCGATTGAGCTCCGTTATCTATCTAAAAGTGAGCGTGTCTAGTCAGTATGAATTGCCATAAATGCAACAAATTGATCGTGCGGTCTTCGAAGGACAAGGCTACGAACAAAATTCAGTGTAGTGAGTGCAGGGAGAATTTCCATGGACAGTGCGTGGGTTTTGGTGAAACAGAGTTGAGTGTTTATGAAACATCCGGACGTAAATGGTTGTGCTCAAATTGTGCTCACGATCATCGGTTGAGTCGTAGTTATAGCGACGGTGGTGATGCGTTAAGTCAGGATTCGAATAATGAAATTGCAAGTTTAAAAATCCTAATAAAGGACCTAGGCGAAAAACTCGATTCTGGATTAAAGCGTATCGAAACCGACATGGGTAAGTCACTCGAATCGTGTCACGAGAAGCTCGACGAGAACGCCGCACTATTATCTGCTCAACAACTCATCATTGAAAAGCAGAATCAAATCATTGAATCTCTCAAATCGGATAAGTTGGCATTGTCTAAAAAGGTAACAGAACTTTCAGTGAGATTGACTGATTTGGAGCAGTATTCAAGATCAAATACTCTAGAAATCCATGGAATACCTGGCTCCCAGAATGAAAACGTCGCCGGAATCGTTATGGAGATTGGAAAGGCGCTAGATGTCCCTATCAAGGAGGATATGATCGTTGCTTGTCATCGACTGAAGCAGAGGAACAACCGCCCATCGCCTGGAATTATAGTGAAATTTGTCCACCATACAGTGAAGGAGAGGATCATGGAGAGGCGTCGTGTGAAGAGGACTCTGTCAACCAGACACTTGGGATTGGCGTCTGATACTCCGATTCATATTAATCAGTCTCTCTGTCAAGAGAGAGCTATTTTATTTGCAAAGGCAAAAAAAGTTAAAAAAGAAATGAACTTTAAGTTTCTATGGATAGATAGAACAGGTAACATTAAGATTAGAAGAGACGAAACTACAACTATTTGATGTAATCAATCCATTCTGTTGTTTCTCCTGTCTTCCGCTACTCAGTCGCAAAATATTCAAACTCTTGCTGTTGTTTTATTCTTTTTTGAAATTAATTATTTGTTTTGAATTCTAACTCTCTCTTAGTTAAATTAAATTATTGGAATATTAGAGGTTGTCGCACAAGGACCTTGCCGTTGTTTTATTCTTTTTTGAAATTAATTATTTGTTTTGAATTCTAACTCTCTCTTAGTTAAATTAAATTATCAGAATATTAGAGGTTGTCGCACAAAGACTCACGAATTACTAAAGTCTGTGCTGGGTGAAAGTTTTGACATTGTTGCTTTAACTGAAACCTGGCTGAGTGATGAAATTCATGATAGCGAGCTCTTCGATGCTCGATATCGTGTTTACAGATGTGACCGTGATAGGATTGTCTCTGGTAAGCGCTGGGGTGGGGGGGGTACTTTGCGCTGTGGCTGATAAATGGTCATCTCGACTCATTCATTCTCGTGCTACTGCGCGCTATGAATCGCTGCTTGTCAAGCTATCCATCCAAGATAAGATCGTTTCTATCTGTGTTGTTTATTTTGCTCCCGAATCTAACCTGGTTGACTATTGTGACTTCTTTGATTTCATTGAGGGATGCAATGAAATTCACTCTCATGATTTGTTAATTGTAGGAGATTTCAATCTAAGTGAGATAAATGGTACCTTGTGTCACAATACTGTGTGGGGGACAGTTGAATATGCCAGGCTAAGAGACTTCATGTGCCTTTTCAATCTTAAGATGTACAATAATGTATTAAATGCAAACTCTAAAACTCTTGACTTGTCTATGAGTAATCTGCCTTTGGTTGTTTTACATGAGACTAGTCCTCTGCTTGCAGAGGATCTGCATCATCCAAGTTTGGATATTAGTTTTACCGTTAAAAGAAAGCCAAAACAGCCTCCTTTAGATATTGAGTATTATAACTTAAAAAAAGCGAATTTCCTTGAATTTTATTTAACACTCAGAGATTCTGATTGGAATAGTTTATATGAATTTCATGATGTAGATCTGGCTCTTGATTATTTCTATGAATTGATGAATAATGCCTTCACTTTGCATATACCAAAGAATAAAAAAATAATCAAATCTAGGTATCCAGTTTGGTATACAAGGAATATAATTCAAATGATTAAATCTAAAAATAAGTGTGCGCGTAAAAAATCGTTCTCCAGATACTACTTGCACAAATTCATAGATTCAAGAGCGTCAATAAAATCAGAAATAAATATAGCTTATCAGAGGTACATAGACTCATTACAATGTGACATTAAATCCAATATGAAACAATTCTGGAATCACGTAGGGAGTAAAAAGGAATCAAGGTCAGTGGCAGATTGTTTTGAATGGAATGGATGTAAATATACCAGTCAGGAGGTGCCTCAGGCATTTGCTGATTATTTTCATTCAACCTATATTAATTGCAATAACAATAATGATACTTCGCCTCCCGAAAACGACAATGAAGCTAATAATATTAATCATATTTTGCCACCTCTTGATAAACTTCAAATAAAATTTATCTCTGAGGAAGAAGTCAGTTCAGCCATAGATGACCTGAAAGCCACACGCTCTTGTGGACCTGATGGGGTGCCAGGATATATGATAAAAGGATGTAAGGATATACTCAGTAAACCCTTGAAATTCATCTTCAATTTGGCTCCCAAATCAAATAAATATCCTGCAAAATGGAAAGTTGCTAGGATAACACCCATCCACAAATCTGGTGCTAAAAATATAATCGGAAACTTTCGACCGATTGCTATTTTGAATTCAACCACCAAGGTATTTGAGTATATACTTTACAGTTAAGTATTTAATCACGTAAAGCCTGTAATCTCCCCTTTTCAACATGGGTTCATGCCTTCGCAGTAGTATGAGATTGCTGTTTCTATTCTCCAATCACAGAGCAGTATTTTAATTAGGGGGCGGAGCCTAAGCCCCCAAGGGGAGCTTTCAGGTGGAAAGAAAAGCATATATAAAAGAAAGTAAGCTGTATTTTACTCAGTCTTTGCTGAGTTCAGCCAGAGTTAACTACAAAAGGTGTTAGTACATACATAACCTATAAATTATGAGTCAATGCTTTAGTTATTCAAAGTTCAAAAAGCTATCAAGGCTTCTAATGGATATAACATTTGATGAATTTAATGAACTGGTAAATAGTGTAAGATATTCAAAGTACTGTTTAGATAATGACACTGACAGTAAGGAGGTTAAGCATATCAATCAAAATTCAAACAATGTAAATACAAACAATTCAAGATTCTCCATATTATCTGAAATATATGATTTACTAGATATTGTGATTGATGGTTATGGTCATTTCCATTATGGTTGTAGCTGTGAATGTCCAGTTATGACAATAACTGATGTTAATGAGCTCTGGGAAGCATTATTTGACCTAGCTGAGCGTAAGTGTATGAAAAAGTAATAAACATCAAGCTTCAAAGCTATAAGATATTCTGCTTGCTACAGGGCGGCATGGGGCGGCGGCATAGGGGGGTGGTAGGGGGGCTTGTTTGGAAGGAGGATCTTGCAAGTGATATGTCTACATATTTTTTTATAATAAGTACTTGAACAAAAATGGAGGTCTTCTAGTGGGAGGCTTCTTGCGCGAAGCGTGGGGGATTGATTGGAGGGGGATTCTACAATTGGTACGCCCATAAATTTGTTTTTTCAAATAAATACTTGAACTAAAATGGCGGTTTTCATATCGGTGGGAGAACTGGTCCAGGCGAGGGGTTATAAAATGGAGTTTTCCCGCACGATACGCGGGGGGATTTGGGTGGGGCTTGGAGTCCCTTGGGGGCTCAGGCTCCGCCCCCTAATTGGAATACTGCTCTGTGATTGGAGAATAGAAACAGCAATCTCATACTACTCTTCGCGATCAACGGTTACTAATTTGCTGCAGTTTTCCCAATCTGTTCCCTCTGAGCTAGATGTACAAGGTCGCGTCAATGTAATTTACTTAGATTATAAAAAAGCATTCGATACAGTAAATTTCACAGTACTTTTAAATAAGATGAAAGGTTTCGGACTGTCTGAGAGTCTGATTACATTTTTTAAAAGTTATCTTGTTGATAGGAAATCCTATGTATTATTCAATAATCAGAGGTCTCTTGATTTCACCAACACATCAGGTGTCCATCAGGGATCAAATCTTGGCCCATTATTGTTTTTATTGTTAATAAATAATCTTCCTGATTACATTGAAAAGTCCGGTATTCTGCTGTTTGCTGATGATGTTAAGCTCTTCAGGCCTATAGCTGGTATTCATGATTGTGCCTCCTTGCAGCGGGATTTGGACGGTGTTCAGAGGTGGTGTGAATTGAATAAATTAGAAATCAATATTTCAAAAACCAAGTTCATGATCTTTACCCGCCAAAAGAATCCTAGACAATATAGTTATAAAATAAATGATACTTTTCTGGACAGGGTAACGAGTATGAGAGACCTGGGAGTCTTGATGGACCCAGCACTTGAATACAGGGATCATTTGGCTCATGTCATGAATTCGGCCAATAGATCACTAGGGTTTCTCTTCCGTAATTGTAAGCCCTTCACTAGATGTGAGGTCATATTGAATATTTATAATGCAACAGCGAGGAGCAAGCTAGAGTATGCTGCACTTGTTTGGGAGCCATCACAGAGCACTGCCGTAAATGATTTGGAGATTATTCAAAATAAGTTATTGAGGTATCTTTATTTCAAAACGTATAATACATTTTGTCTAATAGCTTTTTCCACCGAAACCTTAAGATCAACATTTAAAGTCCAGAAATTAAAAACCAGAAGATCCATTAGAGCATTAATGTTATTATATGACGTTCTAAATAATAATATATTCATGCCAGATTTCATCAATTTGTTGAATTTCCATGTTCCATGCAATAGACCAAGACTTAATATGCTATTTCAGATACCATTTGTCAGAACCGTTCACCATTTCAATTCCTACCTGAATAGAACAATGAGATTGTACAATAGACTAAACCCATTCCTTGACCCCTTCTATGACCGCTTCAATACATTCAAAAAATCTTGTGAAAAATTATGCTGCTCAATTGATGAATAAATTATTATTTTTGAGCTCTACTAACTCTCCTTTTTTTCAACTGTTTCTTCTTTCTTCTTATTTAAATATTTCTCATCCTATACCCTTTTACTAACTTTCTGAATCTGACCAATATATCGTTCTCTTCTAATTTTATTAGTTATAGCCTACTGAATTGTGAATATTTAATGATTTGCGATATTATTTTCTTTTCTCTTATTTTCTCTTTTAATTGTAACATTACACTATCAAATGTGTCATCAAGGCTCGTACTGGAGTTTGTCTGTGAGCCTTTCTATGTTTTTATGGAATAAATAAATAAAAAATAAATACTTATAGAGGTTAATTCATGACTCTCATCCAACTCATTTATAAAATAACACATAATTATTACACAATATTATTCCACTGATATTTCTCTTATACTCAATTACTCAGATTACTCTTCTTTTTTTTCCATTTCACTTTTCTTCACATTCAGCTAGCTGAATTCTTAAAATAAAGTAGTTTAGAGTCTCACTGCAGACAATTTCCTTTCATGTTTTATCAATCCAAATCAATAGTTAATTTTTGAAATCTATTCCATTATGATGATCAGCAGTTTAACGCCTTACTCGGGGCATTTGTTTGTTTACTAATTATCCTTACTCCTCAATAATAAGAACAGTCTACTCGATCCAACTGTCCAATAATTATCAAGTTGTCATAACATAATTAGTTTGAACTTCTAATGCAAATTTCTACGTCCATCAAAAGCATTACTCCTAGCTTGACTTCTAGTGAAATAAGGTGATCGTACAACTATTCTACTTCTACCTGGAGGGTAGAGTGGGTCTTCTCTCTCATCCAACACGGGGCTAGGGAGATTTTCTTCTTCTTCCTCCTCGACATTTTCTCCAATATTTTCTACGACCTCTTCTCGTTCAATCTCTTCGGCTTCAACAAGTTTGTCATCCTCATCCTTGGGTGCACGATAATCGATGAACTCCTCATTCCTCCCATGATCGAGATCCTCATCATTCCCAGCTATGTCTTTATCTGACAACGGTTCATTTTCTTGTTCAAAAACCTCCATTTTCTTATAACATGGTTTCATCCTATTAATTTGTACTATTACTCTTTTTCCATCCATTAATTTATCATATAATTTACATCGGATAGCTTCTTACTAACAACATAGGGTCACTCCCAAGGAAGGTGGAATTTCGCTGAGTTTCCTGGTTTAACAGCTGGCTCTAACAGATACACTAAATCTCCTTCCTCAAAACTCTGAAGTTTTCTACTGAGATTGGCTTGCTTCATTCGTTTTTGCGCCGCTTGTATAGATCGTTCATTTGCTATTTTGTATGCTTCTGAGAATCTTTCCTTCAACTCTTTCAGATGAAACTCAGTAGTTTTTCCGCGAACCTCATCTGGTATGACACACGATCCTGGAAGCACTATTTCTCGTCCATATAGCATGAAATGAGGAGAATAACCGATAGATGCATGAGGTGTGGATCTGTATGCTATCAGGGCATAGGGCAACCAGGTGTCCCAATCAGTACCGTCTCTTTTTACGAAATGTGCTATGGACTCGTTCAGGGTACGATGTAATTGAGCTTAATCGCTCAATTCTACCATTACATTCCGGATGATACGCTGTCGTTCTGATTTTGTCAATACCCAGCATTTTACAAGTTTCCACAAATAAACTGGATAAAAAGTTTCGGCCTTGATCACTCAGTAGACGGTTGGGTACACCATGTCGAGTTATAATGTTGGTGATGAAGACTTTAGCTATTGTTCCGGCTGTTTGATTGACGATGGGAATGACCTCCGCATAACGCGTAAAATGATCGATAAAACTAACATAGTATTTGTTTCCATTCCTTGTTGTTGGAAGTGGGCTGACTACGTCCATCGATACAAGGTCGAAAGGATAACTCGGCTCTTCAGCGGGTTGTACAGGGGCTTTCAAAGACACGGGAGTTTTTCGACGAGCACATTCATGTTATTCTGCTACAAACTTTCTCACATCTTCTCCTAGTGCGGGCCGATAGTATCTCTGTTTCACACGACTAGTGGTTCTCTCTTGTCCTGAGTGTCCCGCCCAAGGGGTGCTGTGATTCAGTTTCAACACAGTTGTTCTTAGTGTTTTAGGGACAGCTAATTTCCAGTGAGACGGATCGTCATTTTTGTTGGTTCACCATACTAATCCATTCTCTATTTGACCCAGATTTGATTCCAACAATTTATTGCACCAATCATCATGCAGCTGTTCTGCTGCAACACAATCTTCCGATAATCCTTCTATTTGTACTCCATTTACGGCGCGACTGAGAGCATCTGCATTGGAGTGTCTTTTACCCAGCTTATGAACCACGTCATACTGAAACTCAGCCAATCTCAGAGCCCACCTGGTTAGTCTGGATGAAGGGTCGCACAGACTTAGCATCCATTTCAGAGCTGCATGGTCGGTGACTAGCATGAACTTCCTTCCTAAAAGATAGCATCGAAACTGTTTTGTTGTATACATTACAGCCAGCAGTTCACGTTCTGTAGTACTATAATTTTTCTCGGCGTCATTCAATTGTCGACTAGCGAATGCTACAGGCCTCTCTCCGTTATCCGTTTGCTGTGAAAGTATCGCGCCAATCGATGTGCTCGACGCGTCTGTTGCAACAATAAATTCGCGATCAAAGTCAGGGAATATAAGAACATTCTCCGAACACAATAGTTTCTTCAATTTTTCGAATGATTCCATCTGTTGTGGCCCCCCATACAAAGTCCACTCCTTTCTTTGTTAATTGTGTTAGGGGTTGAGCTATCAAGGCAAATCCATCGATAAAACGTCAATAATAGCCGGCTAAACCAAGCCAACTCCTGACTTCTCGCATGTTCTTCGGCTCAGGGTATTGTTTAACCGCCTTGATTTTCTCCGGATCGGGTTTCACTCCTTCCGATGTCACCAGGTGACCCAGATAACGAACACATCTTTTCACAAAATTGCACTTTTCGAGATTTACTTTCAAGTTAGCATTCTCGAATATCGCTAACATGTGAGCTAGACGTTCTGCATGTTGGTTGATTGTTTGACTGTGAACTATTACATCGTCTAAATAAACAAAACACTCTGTTCTAAAATTTCGGCCAGGATGGAGTCCATCAATTTTTGGAATGTATGAGGGGCACCTGTCAATCCAAAAGCCATTCTCTTATACTAAAAATGCCCACCGACGGTTGTGAAAGCAGTCTTTTCTTGGTCCTCTTCTGCTATTTTTATTTGGTGGTACCCACTTTGCAAATCCAAAGTTGAGAAATATTTACTATTGCCTAGTCCTTCAAGTGTCTCATTTATAAACGGTAATGGATATGCATTTGCTTTAGTAACTGAATTTAAAAGCCTGAAATCTGAACAGAAACGATATTTGAGGCTTCCATCGGTTGTTTTCTTTCTTACAAGTACAATCGGTGCACTCCATGGACTGTTTGACGGTACAATTATACCTTTATTCAGCATTTCGGCTATATGCTCTTCCACTACTGAGCGCATGTGGTAAGGTACTCTATAGGGTATTTTCGCAATCGGTCGTTCTTCAAATGTGGGGATATGATGTTCAACGGGTACATTACATCCCTCTAATCCTGGCTCTTCAAATGTTGTGATATAGCGCTTTAATACTTTACTTATAAACGCAGCTTCTTCAGTCTTTAGATGTGATAAAGTCTCATCAATTTGTTTTTCTAATTTTGAATTATTTTCATCCATTGATACAGATGCTATCTGTAAAGAGGGTTCAGTAATCCTCACAGGCTCTGCAATACCCATACATTTATTTTTTAATAGCTGTACTGGATACGGATTAAGGTTTATAACTTTAACAAATGAGATTGAATTGTTGACATGCTGAACACTACGAGCAACCCTTATTCCAGGCAGTGGATCTAATGGGGGTTCAATGAATATAAGCCCATCCTTCATTACATCTCTCAGAGTAACATCGATCAAAATTTCAGAATGAGCAGGAATAAAAGTGCTTTGTGCGGTATATACTGTAGCCGGTCTTACTTGATCATTTAAACAATGGGTCTTTCTTGGCATTCCGCGATCGTTGAACTCAGACCTCCTCCTGTCATGGAGTGGATGGGTGGGGTCAGATGGGGCATTACAGCCTATAGTTTTCCTACTTCCATTTTCACTAACACAATCACAAAAATATGACGTTTCAATATTAGTGTATGACTCATTTTGAACTTCACCTACTTTCTCACCTCCAAATGTTATTGAATTATTACCTACATCGATAACTGCGTACAATTTGGATAACAAATCCCAACCAAGCAAACTATCCTCTTTAATCTCAACATTGGCGATAAGAAATCTATGTTCAAACTTGAACTTTAAGACATTTATTTGTAAAACTTGTGCTCCTATCACTGCTAAATTCATGCCTGTCACACCCTTAGCAACAGCTTTCTCCTCTATTTGTTTTACACCTGAAATAGCCTCTTTCAAAATAGATATCTCCGCGCCGGTGTCAACTAAAAATGTTTTGCACTGACCTTCAATCTCGATGGTAACGTGACTTCCTCTACCATGAGTTGATACTCTTGGAATTATATTGCAATGCCCCTCTCCATGATTAGGCTGAGTAGTTGGGCGACTCCCAGCCAATCTTAGTTTTCCGAGTGCTGTGGTTTTTGGGCACTAATGTTTTCATTTTTCACAGGAGCAGTGCATTTAGCGCAATTATACGCGGTATGAGACGATTCTCCACAAACAAAACAGTATCTCACAAATTTATTGTAGAATTTACGCGGTTGTGACTCAGAAAAATTTCTCTGCTGATTTGGGGAATGGTCTGTTCCCGTGTTGGTACATTCCCTAGCAAAGTGACCCATCCTACCACATGCAAAGCAAGGTCCCTTCTTATCAGACTGTCTGAACTGTGTATTTGGATTGCTCTTAAAATATCCGTATGATTTCACATTCTGATCTTTCTTAAATGAAAGAGCGAACACGTTGTCTTGATTTGCTGCGGTCGCTTGTTCAACTCGTATGGCTACGACTACCGCCTCTTCCAAGGTTTTTGGGGGATGAACTTGTAGGGTTATGGACGCGGAACAAAATAATCCTCGAATGAAAGCTGTCAAAACCGTTCTATCTAGTTGGAGGCGAGCGTATTTAGCTTCTGCAGGATGATCGTTGGGGATTGGTATTGCCTTTAAGCCTAATTCTCGACAGCGATCCGCATACGCGCGTATTGGCTCATTCAGGTGTTGTTTAATCGCACTCAACGCGAATAAATGACTTTCAGGTTCTAGTAACTCTTTGAATCTTTCTAGAAGAACTTTTTCATACTCGACAAAAGTTGCTCCCTCAGATAATAATTCGGGATGAGTGACAGACGCAGCCCCAGATGTTTTTAATTTACATATGAGCTTTTTATCGTTATCAGACCAATTACCAGACTGTGCTACAAATTTTAAATTTTGAATAAATTCCTCTACTTTTTGTCCACCTTCTTCACCTGAAAATGTTCTTACAAGTGATTGTAAACCTAAATCCCTACGTACTAAGGTTGTTGGTCGAACCTGTTGACTGTTTGAAGCATCAACAGTGTCTAACTCTTGCTGTAATCTAGCTTTTTCTAAGTGTTCACGTTCCGATTGTGCCCTAAGTAGTCTCAATTGCTCTTGTAAACACTCTATTTCTGATCTATCTACATTTTGAACAGGTAGATCAGGTTGTACTTCATTCATCTTGAAGGGTTGACTTGAAATCTTAAATTTTGAATGGTTTCTGTGAAAAATCTTATTTCTATTAATCTAACAATTCTATTTCCATCTAAGATCTGATTATAATAGAGTAATCAACATTCACTTACTCAATTTAATCTATTTTTCAATTCAAATTTTCTATTATTTTCTCGTTTCTAACAGTGAATTTTTGTCCCATGACTCCGAACTCGTTCGATAGACATTTTTGCAGTCTATCCCACCGCACGCCACCAGTTTTGTAACCGCCCTTGATGGGGGTTGAAGATATCTTATTACTATTTCAAGGGAGTCATGGGAACTGGATAGACAACAACATTGTATTTCCTAAAGAGTTTCTCATTTAATTTGTCAATTACTTGCAATTTGAAGAACGAAATATGCAGTACATTTTATCAAAATATTATTCCTACAAAAAATACCTGCCAATAAGATTCTGCTAACTAGAAATTTTACTTCAACAAGAATTTTACTAATTAGGGTCTCGGCCGGGTGAAAATGTTTCATAAGGAGCTAGAAATTTAGGCACTTACCCACAGCTATCACTCCCACCGTAATCCCAAACCACAGGACACTCACGTATATCATAATGCCGGAAAAATAACTTAACTTTTTGCAATACGGTTTGGATTTTGATCCGCTCGATACCTCGGTTGTTTAACGACTGAAGGTTTTCCGTCCGGAAAACTTCCCCCTCTCCACGTCAGTGTGCCAGAAGGCCTAACTGCTGCTATTGGAAGAGTCGGTTCTCACAAGATTCGGCAAGCGGGTACTTGCCAGGTCTGCAGTATTCCTCTGTGAAAATATCTACAGGTTACCAAACATCCGCCTTGTCCTTGCCTCGTGGAGCCGCCTCATCCGTGAGAACTAGCAAATATCCCTGAATTTGCTGGTTCCCAGAGTCGTTTAGACATAAGTTAGCAGAATCTTATTGTCGCTGCAAAAATACTACTTACTCACTAAATTATATATTATCTCACTAAAGTCCAACTACGGAAATTATTATTCTAATATCAGAGTCTTTTCTCCTGAAAAAAAATCTTAAA
Source organism: Nilaparvata lugens (assembly GCF_014356525.2). Taxonomy (NCBI): domain Eukaryota; kingdom Metazoa; phylum Arthropoda; class Insecta; order Hemiptera; family Delphacidae; genus Nilaparvata; species Nilaparvata lugens. The sequence continues at coordinate 94,392,601 of NC_052506.1, read as the reverse complement.
TCTAAAACACAAATCTATCAAAATCACAAAAACACAAAATCAATCAATAAATAAGTAATCAAATACTACCCATGTCACATCTGTATAGGCTACGTTTATAATCCAGTCTTTTCCTTTATTATAGTATAGGAGATGGATGGATGATCATTGTTATTTTACTAAAAGTTGTAATAAGTAATAAGTTGAATAGTTTCCCTTTCAGAGGGAGTTTTGACAACCCACAAAACTCATTTTTCATTTGAAGATATAACGAAAAGATCCATATGACCTTATTTTTCTGCTCAGCTTGCCAAAATACCCCTCATTCCAATATTAAAATTAGGAAATTCACCAAATTACCAAATTTAAAATATTAAATAATAGGCTACGTTTATAAACCAGTTCTTTCCTTCATTATAGTATAGAAGATGGATGGATGATCATTGTTATTCTACTGTAAGATAGAATAAGTTGAATAGTTTCCCTTTCAGAGGGAGTTTTGACAACCCACAAAACTCATTCTCCATTCGAAGATATAACGAAAAGGTGTATATGACCTTATTTTTTTACTCAGCTTGCCAAAATACCCCTCATTCCAATATTAAAATTAGGAAATTCACCAAATTACCAAATTTAAAATATTAAATAATAGGCTACGTTTATAAACCAGTTCTTTCCTTCATTATAGTATAGAAGATGGATGGATGATCATTGTTATTCTACTGTAAGATAGAATAAGTTGAATAGTTTCCCTTTCAGAGGGAGTTTTGACAACCCACAAAACTCATTCTCCATTCGAAGATATAACGAAAAGGTGTATATGACCTTATTTTTTTACTCAGCTTGCCAAAATACCCCTCATTCCAATATTAAAATTTTCGACTGACTGAACAGTGAGCCAGTCATTCTATCAGGGCTCGAATAATTTTGAAATTTTAATTGAATAAAAATGAAAGAATATAATTTCTTTATGTAAATAACAACACCGTCATTCAAAGACATATTAACTGCATGCGTTTTCATATTGCCGATAGAGCATTGATGAAACTGTAGACGTTTATTTAGCACTTTGTCTCAAAAATTGTTCTAGCTGAAGAATTAATAATCCATGCCACGTGTAGGCCTAAACATTGCATCAGGAAAACGAAGTTCCAAAACTATGTTTTTCAGGTAGAAAGCAATATAGAAACAGATGTTCCTTTCTTAATTTCGACCATATGATTTGGTGATTTTTTGATGAAATCGAATGTACAATTATTGGAATTTAAACATTAATTCTGAAAAATCTAGAAGGAAAATTAAAATTTGGGCTTCCAGGTGCACGAGATTGATATTTTTAGAATCTATGTGCAAAATTTGGAGATGTAAATCATTCCCGTTTTTCCGGTATGCAATCCACAAGTTAACATGTTTTGATGCGAACAAACGAACACACGAACACACGAACAAACACAACCCTACTCTCTCTTATTATATAGATGATTTGATCTTATCTACCAATATAATTATTTTACTTTATCAATTCTCTGTTTTTTTTCTCTCAAATATTCATATCAATTGATTAATAATTTTACAATATTTCCATTTATAGTGGGATGAAGGATATTTTGAATATTTTTCCCGAAGAATGGACATTGATATATGTCCAAAGCTCCGCCAATTTATGTGGATGCATAGTAATATTATCTATATAGTTATCACAAATTGCTTTTTTCATATCATATACAGATCAATAATAATTTTCTTAGTCTATATTATGTAAATTCATCTATAATTTTGCTGTATTGTAAGCTATTATAAGCGTTATAAGTGTATAAGCCAGTATATATTGTTGTAATCTACATGAATGAAGTACTCAACCAATCAATCAATCAATCTCTGTCTCTTACACTCTCTCACACAATGGTTGTGTGGCAGATAGGACCAGGAGTCCTAACTCCGCCCTAATAAAGGCATAATATAATCAATATCAATCAATTTCTCACTCACTCTCTCTCTCTCTTTCTCTCTCTCTCTCTCTCACTATTTCTCTCTCTCATTATATCTGAGAGACATGTAAGCCTCCTGGACTAGTGTACTCGCTCTATTTTCAGAATATTCACAACTTATTGAATCAAACCTGGATTGATTACCAGACACTAACTTGATAAACCCTTACATCCTAACAAAATATGCTAAAATCTACAAATTTCAATGCTACTAACAGCTCTTATGATTGCATGAATGGGTACCTATTGATTATGCATGAGTACTGGTATATTATAATGATACCTACAGAGAAATAATGATCAAAACCAATAAGTAAGAAATATGCCAATTTTGAAAAATAGACCTCACATTCCATTGAAACTTTTTTGATAAGGCACTATTCTATTCTCAATCTGTGGTTATGAATCAGTAGTTCTATTTGGCTGTTGAAGGTTCTATTCAATTCATGATCGAATAATATAATCTATCATTTGAATAATATAATCTATTGTACAACTTAATAGATACCCATCTCATCTCTTGTTCTCATCCATGATGAACAAGATCCATTGATCCAAGAATCACTTGTCTGATCCATTTCCTTTTGCAAATGAAATATTGAAATCGCATGTGATTTTTGCAATGATAATACTACTAATAATACTAGATTATTTTCATATTCTCATATTATCATTATGATGATATTCTCAAAAGACAGAAGAATTCAGTCGATTCCACCGGCCAACAAACTTGTTCTATAGAATAGTGCACAGTTTTAAAAATTTGAAGTTGATTAATCGAAGCGTTCAGTAGTTATTGTCGAACATACTAACGCCAAAATCCTAGAGTCCAAACTAAGAAATCGCTAGGCTAGTTCAAAGAAATGAAATTTCACTCACGGAAGTCAATGATTTGTGGAAGTGTGTAGATGAGATCTATATCTGATCTAGGCACTGACAGCTTTTCATTATTTGCTATGAGCGGATTTACAAACCTTGAATGTGTAGATCCGAAAAAATACCTCTGGTTTACTGTGCGTCTGAGCACAAGTAGAATGCACAAAGGTAGTGCAATAATGATGACTAATAATTGAAGAATGATAGATAATAAGTTTCTTATTATCCGAATGTAAGGCTGATATTTGAATGTAACTATTGGAATGCTTAAAATTAATGTAGTTGTAATTAAAATAAAAAGAATTAGGAATGCACTCAAGTTGTTTATTGTACCTAGACTTTTGCTAGTACGTTTAAGAATACTGATACAATGTTTCAAAAATGATGTTACCTCTGTGAGCGCAAAAGATTGAGTAATACAAAGATAAAGTTGGGATAACAATGTTAATGTTGAAATACACAAAGAGTATATTGATGCTGAAACTAATAATAGAATAATAATGACAATGAGTAAAGATTGAATTGAACGTACAAAATTTAGCAATGTTTAAAATGAATAAAAATTTAGAATACTTGAAAAATGATAGTAAATATGAAAATCTTAACCTGAATAATAAAATCAATCGAGAGACAAAAATCCTAGATAAAAAGTCCTGCAAAATTCTTAGTAATCTTAAAGGTATGAAAAATACAGAAATTATATGAATATGAACAATAACCTAATTTCACAAAAAATGAAAACTAGGAATTCAGTTTAGGTAGAATCCAATCGTACCTGAAGCTTTCAAGCTGTTGACTATGTAACACTGAAAGAGGACAAATATAGCAACTTGGCTATAATGTAAGCAGAAGGAGCAGAAAGTCTGTCCAGAACTGAAGGTTCGATTAATAATTAAAAATAGAAAAGGTTGAAAAATACCAAATACAATATTGAAAGGAGACGAAGCTCAGCATATTGTATTACATAAGCGGGCTGGGAAATGACAGCTTAACGCATGTCAAGTTACATGGGGAATATTACTATATGTAGAACACATAAGTAATAATAATAGAAGATAAAAGAAATTGAATGATTGATAGTATTTAAATAGTTATTATTTAGGAATAAAAAGTTAATCAGGAACAAAATTGAATGGGATGAAGACTACCAGTAAACACAGTGCCTCTGAGATGGTAAGTACAAAAATGTGAATAATAGAATAAGACTTCCCTGAATAATTAATGATGTGTTGCCAAAGTGATAGGCCTACGGTGACTCAAATTCCGAGGATGAAACTTGACTCCTGTCAAGTACATTGTAGTTGCAGACAGCTGCTGGGCTAATAGAAGTTGAACGATGAAGATATCTTGATTATATCCTGATAAACGGTGACCGATGCGGAAGAGAACTTGACTTGAATACGTTGAGATATTGAAAGTTGAGACTGTTCCAATATTAAATTGATAATGAGTATAACGACGAATGGGCACTTCACAAATTGAATGAGTTTCACTGGTTGAATGTTAATTGGAAAAAGGTTCCACCATGAGTTAAGTAGAATAAATGTTTGAGGTTATGTCCTAACGTTGATGTAATTGCAGTGAATAAATATTTGAAAAAAGAGATAAAATGTTCTTGACGACTGAAATCACTGGCATCAGTAAGAATTGAGATTGACAAAGTTCGACTAAATAACTGATGAGTAGCTAAGACTGAGTAGCTAAAAATGAGTAGCGGTTGACAATGAAAGGCAAACTGCACTTGCGCAAATTTCCTGAGTTGAAATGTTGAATAAGGTAAGCTGCACTTGCACAAAACTTCCCAAGTTGAAAAATGTATCTCCTATGAGCATACATGAAGAATGAATGTGACCGCTAAAAAATGTGTACTGATGCTCAGTAAAATTGAAGTGATAAATAATAAATCAAAAGTTCATATTGAGGTTGTTGAAAGCTCATGTGGAATTCATGTTGAAATTACTTACAGTTCATAATAATAGTATGATGAATAATTGAACTCTCTCTCTCTCTCTCTCTCTCTCTCTCTCTCTCTCTCTCTCTCTCTCTCTCTCTCTCTCTCTCTCTCTCTCTCTCTCTCTCTCTCTCTCTCTCTCTCTCTCTCTCTCTCTCTCTCTCTCTCTCTCTCTCTCTCTCTCTCTCTCTCTCTCTCTCTCTCTCTCTCTCTCTCTCTCTCTCTCTCTCTCTCTCTCTCTCTCTCACTATTTCTCTCTCTCATTATATCTGAGAGACATGTAAGCCTCCTGGACTAGTGTACTCGCTCTATTTTCAGAATATTCACAACTTATTGAATCAAACCTGGATTGATTACCAGACACTAACTTGATAAACCCTTACATCCTAACAAAATATGCTAAAATCTACAAATTTCAATGCTACTAACAGCTCTTATGATTGCATGAATGGGTACCTATTGATTATGCATGAGTACTGGTATATTATAATGATACCTACAGAGAAATAATGATCAAAACCAATAAGTAAGAAATATGCCAATTTTGAAAAAATAGACCTCACATTCCATTGAAACTTTTTTGATAAGGCACTATTCTATTCTCAATCTGTGGTTATGAATCAGTAGTTCTATTTGGCTGTTGAAGGTTCTATTCAATTCATGATCGAATAATATAATCTATCATTTGAATAATATAATCTATTGTACAACTTAAATAGATACCCATCTCATCTCTTGTTCTCATCCATGATGAACAAGATCCATTGATCCAAGAATCACTTGTCTGATCCATTTCCTTTTGCAAATGAAATATTGAAATCGCATGTGATTTTTGCAATGATAATACTACTAATAATACTAGATTATTTTCATATTCTCATATTATCATTATGATGATATTCTCAAAAGACAGAAGAATTCAGTCGATTCCACCGGCCAACAAACTTGTTCTATAGAATAGTGCACAGTTTTAAAAATTTGAAGTTGATTAATCGAAGCGTTCAGTAGTTATTGTCGAACATACTAACGCCAAAATCCTAGAGTCCAAACTAAGAAATCGCTAGGCTAGTTCAAAGAAATGAAATTTCACTCACGGAAGTCAATGATTTGAGGATGTGCATCCGTATCAGAGCTAACATATCTGATTTGTTTGAATCTGACATAATAGTCAGAGTCTTCATTTTCTATCTTCACCTCATCTAACTCTGGATACTCCACCTTCCCAATGTTGGTGTCTTTTTTTAGGTGCTGGTTTACTACAACTCTGTACAGTCTGAACACCTGAAAAAAAACAGGAAATTTCAATTATTTTGTTCATAATTTATTCATCCATGATTTTCGGAGTAGAATTACTTGATTTGTTAGTTGTATTGAAATATTGTAAAGCTGTATTTGACCTACATGTGCCCAGCTGACAGTCTGTCGGTAGAGCATGTGAAATTTGAATATTTTTGATATTTTGACACCTGCTGAAATAAAAATACCATATGGTTCTTACCAGCTCTTCGAGGAGCTTATACCAAATTAGCCTATGCTCACAATTGCTGCAAACTGCTGCTGCTTTGTCAATCGGCAACATTTACCGTTGCATTGACTGACTGACTCCACAATAATTATAGATGTTGAAGAGGTTATAATACTGCTTCGACTTAATACTATAACCCTGTATTTCAGCCAATTTTATTTCAGTAATTGGGTTAAAACATTTGAATAAATCTTGAGAACGTATTATTTCTGAAGATTTAGTGATCGATACTGTATATCGCTGATTTATCCAACTTATTCGATAAAGAATAAAGTTGGTTGATAATTATATCAATTTATCAATAATGATAATAAAAATTCTAGTACAAGATTGGTCATGCATGGAGACAGGATTGAAAATGAAAAGAACACCATTCAATCAATAAATATATAATTACAATGAAATCAACGAGCAAAAATTATATATGAAACAATAATAGCAAATACAATATGAGAAAATATACAAGAAAAATATCACAGATGGCTCAATTGAAACTCTTATTCTGCTTAATAGCATCAACTGATATATTTCATAATTTTTATATCAGCATACATTTTACAGTTTTTTATAGCTCAATTATTCAACTTGATTCTGCTTATCGAATTAGAATTTTATCATTTAATATCCCAATAATGTTAGGTACTTTAAATATAAAATTACAGGGTATAAGTTCGGCCATCATTGGGAGTTAGATAAATAATTTAACTTATGAACTTTGAGCTTCTATAATTCTTATTATGATAATAATAGTCCGGGCGCAAATGTCATGATTAAGGCACTCCGTGGTCATTTTCGGGTAACAGCCGTGGAAGATGTCTCAATTTCTTCGTTAGGTCTAGCATAATAAGGATCGTGATGATGATAAGTCGAAATCACAGGCAAACACCTCGGAAACAAGATGGCCGCCAAAATTTTTAGGGTTTAGCTATATCGCTTGTATTTCAATAACCGCTCAAGATATTCAACCGTTATCTTCTAGAACAATATTTTTAAAATCTTCCTCTACAACTTTTGTATCATAAAATTTTTCTTTAAAACGCATATTTTTCTAGTTATAACCTTTGAAAGCCCAAAAAAACTTTTTTCTAAATTTTTACAAATTTCATTCCATTATAACTTTTTTTGTGCAAGAGTTACAGGGAAATTTTCAATCTATGAAATCTAGAGCGTTCTTTCAACTTTGGAACGATATATTTTAATGCGCTGTGCGTCAAAAAATGAGTTCTCCAGCGCCCTCCAAAGAAAACCCTGCATGATTTCTGGTGCGTTTTTTCATATGCATGAGGTAAAAAGCTAGAACTATAAAATCGATTCTCTCATGACTACTTCGAGATAGAGACTTGCAAAGTGTATCAATCTCTTCGTTACAACAAGCTGAATAAGAATATTGATGGAAGAAACAACGAAAATATTTGACATCATGGAAAAATTCAAGATGGCGGTCATTATTGGCAGAAATTTTTATATCGCTTGCTATTCAGTTATTGTGAGAGATATCGGATTGATTTTATCATCAAATTGTCAAAAATTAACCAAACTGTGATGTTCCAGAGAAACGTCTCATTTCTCGAGAGATGTTCGAGAGAAATGTCTCATTTTGACCACTGTTTTCATGATTTATTCAACTTCAAAAACTTGAAACATACATTTTTCGGGGACCATACTTCACTTTCCACCCTGTTAATGTATTCACAGTGGACATACACTAATGTTACTGATACAGTGTTTTAGAACATTTCCGAAGGTTGTAAATGTCATCTGGTTGGAGGCTGTAAGTCCATATTCCACGACTGGAGCGTCTTCGGAAAGAGAGAGAAAAGTACTGCTTGCGGCGGAAAAGACGCTTTTTCCACCAAATGCCAATCCCAACAATTAGAAAACCGTGTAACACATGACTCCTTGATGGTACAGACTTGGGAATGGTATCAATCTCTATGTAATGATGTGTATAAAGAGATCATCCATGATGGCCTTATCAAAATGGTTTGTCATCATGAAAAAACAAGATTGCGGCTGAAATATGACGATTTTCAAGAAATCATCTGTAATTCTGATAATGTCGAGGATATCGGATCAATTCAGCCATCTTGAAGCTCCAAAATAATCATACTACAATATCCGAAATATTTATCTAATTCCAACAACATTGACTATGTTGAATATAACTTCAAACTCTTGAAATCCTATTTATGGCCGCCATCTTGGATTTTTCTATGATGACAAACATTTTTTGGATCGCTATCATGGATAATCAATTTTGACACATCTTCACGAAGAGATTGATAACATTTTCAAGTCTGTACCTGCAAGGGGTCATGAGTTACATGGTTTTCTAATTGTTGAGGTTTGGCATATGGTGAAAAATGGTGTTTTCCGCTGCAAACACTAGTTTTTTCTCTTTTTCCAATGACGGTCCAGCCGTAGAAGATTGACTTATAGTCTTCAATCATATGTCATTTTTAAGATTTAGAAATAATCCACAATACTTCATCAATAATATTGATGTTTGTTCACTCTAAATACATTTATAGGGTGAAAAATAAAATGTTGTCCCAAAAAAACTGAATTCAGGAGTTTGAAGTTATATTCACCATAGTAAATGTTGTTGGAATTGGATAAATCTTCCGTATATTGTAGTATGATTATTTTGGAGCTTCCAGATGGCTAAATTGATTTAATATCCTCGACATCATTAGAAGATTTCTCGAAAATCATCATATTTCAGCCGCAATCTTGTTTTTTCATGATGACAAACCTTTTTGATGAGGCCATCATGGATGATCTCTTTCTACACATCATTACAAAGAGATTGATACCATTCCCAAGTCTGTACCATCAAGGAGTCATGTGTTACACGGTTTTCCAATTGTTGGGATTGGGTTTGGTGGAAAAAGCGTGTTTTCCGCTGCAAACAGTACTTTTCTCTCTTTTTCCGATGAGTCGATTTTATAGTTCTAGCTTTTCACCTCATGCATATGAAAAAACGCACCAGAAATCATGCAGGGTTTTCTTTGGAGGGTGCTGGAGAACTCATTTTTCGACGTGCAGCGCATTTAGATATATCGTTCCAAAGTTGAAAGAATGCTCTAAATTTCATAAATCCGAAATTTCTCTGTAACTCTTCCACAAAAAAAGTTACAATGGAATGAAATCTGTAAAAATTTAGAAAAAAAGTTTTTTGGCTTTTAAAGGTTATAACTAGAAAAATATGCATTTTAAAGGAAAATGTTATTATACAAAAATTGTAGAGGAAGATTTTAATAGTTATTTTTGCAACTAGTGCTCAAAGTGACAGTTTGCTGCACTGAAAGAAACGTTTACGCCCGAGCCGTAGGCGAGGGCGGAATGGTTTGTTGAATGCAGCAGAGGAACTTTGCGCACGTATTTCACATTAAGTTTTTCCTACAGCTACCATTGAATATGAAAAGTGGGTAATTATGGGTAAAATTCCCTGAAATCGATCAAATGTATATCTGTGTAATTTTATTATCAATAAATAAAATAGAATAATGTAGTAGTGTTTGAATGGCAGGGCGGCTGTGTGCTGTGGCTGTCATCCACTGTCATCCACCCCATTAAGATTCCTATAACGTGCACCAGTCACAGTTACCAACTTAATTTTGATTTTGCTGCACTGGTGCTCCATATAACCTACTTACTATTCTGCTTTGCCATGTTGCAAATCTGGAGTGCAGGAAAAATTTTTCCCGCACTAGAGCGGAAAAGTGATTCTTTGCGTTCTGTAATCAGTGCAGCAATGGCCACTTTTCAAGCTAACTGTAGGAAAAAATATTTTTCTCAAGAATAACGGTTGAATATCTTGAGTGGTTATTGAAATACAAGTGATATAGCAAAAACCTGAAAATTTTGGCGGCCATCTTTTTTCCGAGGTGTTCTCTCCTATGATTTCGACTTATCATCATCACGACCCTTATTATGCGACCATTATCATTATAATGGCACTTATCATTATCACGACCCTACCTATCAAAGAAATTGAGACATCTTCCACGGCTGTTGCCCAAAAATGACTACAGAATGACATTTGCGCCCGGACTATAATACTGATATTTGAATACATTAACTGAGCATATTTAATAATTTCAAATAGTGATATATAATTTAACATTTATTTCTCATCTGTATTCTAAATAGAACTTTTCCCTTATTTATACTACTTGCGCAATAATGTTTGAATCAAGCTTGATTTTTAAGTAAAACCTTCAATGAGCTAGCTTTATAAAATTTCTATTGATTCGTTGCACTGAGGGCCCTCTCAAGAAATCATATTCTGTAACTCACATTCGTAGATTTTTCACTAATTCAAAGATGTAGCATGGATTTGCCTTGTGTGGTCTATGCCTTTCTAGTGGGCTGGTGTCGTCCTCTCCAATGGGAATATTTAAATTAATAACTCACGTCATAGAGCGACATCACTGAGTTAGGTTCATTACATTTTACGATTATTTTCAATATTTGAACTCTAGTAATAAATAAAATCAATTCTTGTAAGGGAATAAGTCTATTGCTCTCATGATGGTTGGCGTCTTGGTCTGTCTCTGGCAAGCAAGTGTGCAGTTGGTCTTTCCTTATTCTCTTTTGATGATCCTTCGATTCTAAATTTGAATAAAATTGAAATATCTTTCTCTATTGGTGAATCACAAATAGTCCGCAATGATGCAATTAAATACTGTCAAGTAGTCCACAGTACGAGAGCATATTACTATATTAAACACAAATATTTCTATCCTTAACTTTAATTTTATTCTTATTGCAGTCTTTCTTGCATTCCACAACAATTACAAATTTTTATAATTCCAATAAAGACCACGTGGAGATTTTGAATTAAATATTATCAGCGCCAAGCAAATACTCCACTCTGATTGGTAAACAATCAGATTTGGCTCGAGTGTACAGAACGTATTAATGTGCATAGAAAAATTAAATCCTACTTCCCTTTTATTTTTTATCATGTTTTTTGTGTTTTTTTCTGCTAAAATACATACTTTCTTTCCTTCAAACATTTTTCTCCTCACAAATAATAATCACCATAAATTTAACATCAATTTCATCTCCTTCCACATAATGCTATAATACAACAATTTTTGAGCCTACCGCTCAACAGCGCTACCAACTGTTTCTATTACAATTTGTTCAACAACTATTCTTGACTCTCGCTACAATAAATACTTCATTTTTCCTCATTATAGGCTTCTTTTTTTATATTATTACTTCTTAGGTCTCACATAATCAACATTTAATAGAACTAGATTATTGTTACATCTTTCCATCAGGTACAACATTGTCGGTTCTTTGGTCTACAAAATAACATGGTAACTTGATTTGTTTGAGGGTTTTGTGATTACATATATAAATATATGGACCCTAATTAAATACATAGATAATACATATAATTGCTAAGAACTAATTTCATTTTCTATCAGCTGGTTTACAGTGGCTGTTGATTTCGATTTAGTTGGCATTGGAATAATACAATAGTTCTGCTTCCTTCATTTCATATGTCACATTTTCCATTTCGTTTGAGCTGGGATAACATTACAACTGGGTTTTTTACATTCTGAGGTGAATATATTAATTTTATTTCTATTATTCCATCCTGTAAACTGTTTTACTGATAATTATATTGAAAACAAATTATTTGTTGTATTGAACAAAAATTGTTTATTTGGAGATTGGAAAGTCAATCAATTTCTCTATGAATGTAATATTTCTTTTGCCAAAGATGATTTCACACAGTGTGAAACCAGTACTTTCATTCATACTGTTATTATAACATTCCTCTAAGAATGGTAAGAGTTTAACTCATTGTTGGTGTTTTGTATTGCAGTACATTTGCATGAATCAAGAGATCTCCGCCATACGTTGTTCCACAGGATTAGTGCTGGGAGTATACATGGAAATTCTAGCCCATTCAATATCAGCCAGGTATTTCCTTCCATTGTTTGCTGCAGAAGTAGGTAGCATTATCTGATAATATATGCGTTCAGGCTTACCGATTTTGTTGATCCATCTTCCTGTTACACATCAAGCTAATGCTTCTCCTGTTAATTTACCTACTTCTGCTATAATATAGCATGGTATATTTCGAAAAAATACATGTGAGGACGAATATATATTTCTTCCTGTATTTGGGCCATGGGTAGTGGGCCATATATGTCAGGTCACATCAATTCCAGAGGTGCATAGGGCAGGATAGGATTCATTTTACCTCTAATGTGATAGCGGGGATATTTAGCTATCTGGCATATGTTGCAAGCTCTTACTATCTTGGCCACTCTTCTATGCATGCCCTTGAAGTAACAACTTTCTTCCAACATATGTAGTGTCTTCCTTGCTCCAAAATGGCCGATACGTTTATGTGCTTCTTTTATTAATTCAGTTTCTATACTTGGGGGAATTAATATGCACCAGTTGTAGTGGTTTTTAGTGGGTCGGTGAAACATGAACTCCCTGTAGCATGTGTATTGCCATAGGTAGTCGGGTGGTTCTGAAGTTCCTTCCTCCATTAGTTCATGAATTCTAGACAACTTTACTTCTTCATGTTGGGCAATACGAATCTTCTCTGGGGTCAAAGTGGAGGTATGGATACATGGCTTGATATTTGAAGGGTATGGTATGCTTTTTCCTGGTCATTTACAGCAAAATATTTTAGTTTAATATCCTGGCAGTAGGTGGCGTCTATTTCACGGGATAGAAAGTCGTCAGTCTGATTTTTTCTTTCCAGATAGATATGTTAATTCTATATCATACTCTTGGAGTGCTAGAAACCATCTGGATAAACGGTTGTGATTCAATTTAGCAGTTTTGAAAAATGTCAAGGCTTTGTGGTCTGTATTGATGGATATTTTGTTGCTGAGTAACAGGGTTCTGTATTTATTACATACTTCAATGATACTTAATAGTTCTTTTCCAGTTACTGAATAACGCCTTTGTGCTGAGTTGAGTGTTTTACTGTAGGAAACTAGGATTCCTTTCTCCCCTTGTTCATTGTCCTGAAAAATTTCTGCACCTATCGCATAGTCAGAGGCATTGACATTTATGAAAAAGGGTTTTTTCAGATTGGGATTCTCCAACACGGTGGAATTTAGGAATGCTTCCTTTAGTTGTTGAAATATGTTTTCTTCCTGGTCGGTCCAGTTCCATTGTTTAGTGGCAGATGAAACGTGACTGAGTTGGGCGGTATAGTGAGATATTTGTTTGTTGAATTCATTGTAGAATTGTAAAAATCCAATAAATTTCTGTAATTGTTTTTGGCTGGTGGGTGAAGGAAAATTTTGGATGACTTCGAGCTTACTGAAGTCTTGAGATATGCTGGTGAGCATGATTATGTGGCCGAGGTATTTGATTTTATCCACAAAAAAATCGCACTTGGAGAGTTTCAGCTTTAGTCCGCAACTAATTAATCTATTGAACACCGTGTCAAGGTGTTGGCAGTGCTCATGGATACTCACGGAGGCTATCAATCCATCATCAATTTATAAGGCTATGAGTAGTATAAAAAGGAGGACTCTGGGGCACAAGTGCCCCAGAGTCCTCCTTAACCTCAAGGTCACCCATGACATCATAACCTAACCTAACCCTAGTTTTTTAACCTAACCTAACCTCAAGGTCATTAAAAAAAAAAAAAAAAAAAAAAAATTAAAATTAATTACCACCAGTTCCCTCCACAGTACAGTCTCCAACCACCCCGTCCATTATCTCCACAAGATACACCAACCTCAAGGTCACCATCAACAATTTTCGAGCCATCCCGACCCAGTACACCACCCTCCCCATCAATGATACCATCCTCTAGACCAAGAAGCCGAATGTCCTGCATCAGCGACCTTACTCCATCATCCTCATCATCATCCTTAAATATGGTTCCTCCAACACCACCACTAATGATGGATGTTAGATGTGTATCGCAAGCACAGAGGCGTGCACTGATCTGGCTGAAAGCGAACCTCAACCTTGTACCCAACTATTTCCAACGCTTGCTGGACGATAGTGATAGCGACGAAGAAGATCCTACAGATCATAGAAATCGCTATATCGCCATCTGTCCTGTCTGTCGTGTTGCAGATCAATGCAACTTGTTATTGCCATGCATGCACCTTGCATGCAAAAATTGTACCACTGGTGCCCCACCCAAATGTCCTTGCTGTACAATACGTTTTTCGGGATGGCTCGAAGTCAATCAAACTATCCACCCTTAATTAAACTATCCTTAAGCATACCCTTCAGTACAGCTACACCCATCACGTCAGAATAAATAAGGTTAGACATTGAAAAATTAAGTTTTAATGCTTCATCAAATAACACTGCATGAACAATGCTTCCAACCCTCTTTCTATGCATGATGGATACAAAAAAATATAATATAATAATACTGCTTATTATATATATTGCAAACATGTACTCCTACAACTATGGATGTCACTAATATAGGTCAAACTATTACCAGTAGAAATATAATGAGCAACTGCATTGTTCCAGATGAACAAAGCTGCACGATGTCGACAAACAGCAAACTCGGTGGACGAGTTTGTTGTTCTGGAAGAGGCATTTAAATCTCGGCTCAAGACTCTATACTACAATAATGCATGCAAGGATGAACCTGCCAAAGATTTCCACACTTTTCTGAGCGGTCTGAAGGATAAAATTGTTCACATCATCAGTCGGCAATACCAGACACATGGAGCAATGAAGTTCAATCTAGTATTGGAGGCAACATATTTCCGCAGCACCCTTGATAAGAACATCCTCGAACAAGAAGAGTTTCAGAATGTCGCCTTCAAAACTCCAAACTACACCATCTTCAGTATCATCAATCTTCCAGACATCATCAACCAAGCGTGCATAACCCTACTGGATGAGGAGTCGAAATTCGAAGGAAATTCCAGTGGATGGAGTTTGCTTATCATTGATGGATTGCTCATCAGGATTAGCAAACATACTCCCCTGCGTGGATCATCCTACATCAGTCTTCCACCTTTTCTTTTTTTTTTTTTTTTTTTTTTTTTTTTTTTTTTTTTAATTACCTTGAGGTTAGGTTAGGTTAAAAAACTAGGGTTAGGTTAGGTTATGACGTCATGGGTGACCTTGAGGTTAAGGAGGACTCTGGGGCACTTGTGCCCCAGAGTCCTCCTTTTTATACTACTGCTATGGCTTGTCTTAGGAATCTTATAAAAATAGCAATGGCATTCTGCAATCCAAATGCTAATCGAGTGAATTGGTAATTGTGTCCATTGAATAGAAAGGATAAATAATTGCACGATTCATGGGCCACCTGGACTAGCCAGTATCCTGCACTCAAATCTATTGTCAAGTATATTGTTTTACTGTGGAAGGTTTGCATTACTTGCTCGATCTGGTCGGGTTCTTCTTGATCATCATCTAGGATACGATTTAGTGCATTAGCGTCCAAACATTATCTCTCAGTTCCATCTTTTTTGTGACACATACAATCAATAGGCTATAAGGAGCAGTCGATTCTTCTTTAATTCCAAGTTGTTCCATACAGTTTATTTCGGCTATGGCGGCTGGTCGGTAGGTAAATGGTATAGGGTAAGATTTGCAGTAGTGGGTTTCATGTGGTTTAACTCTGAGTGTGCATTTGAAGTGGGTAGCTAGTCCAGATTGTTCGGAAAAAATGTCTTTATTTTCATGGAATACTTGAGTCACATTTTCTCTTATGTCTGGGTGCCAATCTGTGCGGTGGTGGATTCTATCTTGTAAGATCACTTATAATTCTTCAGTGTCAGCGTCTGATATCACCTGTGTGGATGAATCTCAGTTGCTAAGCTCAACACTTTTATATGTTCTATAGAGTCCTCTATTTCATGAATACCCCATGCTCTCAGTACGCCTTCCATATAATGAGCAAAATGTATTCCTGTAATTTCTTTGGTATGTTTTTTCAGGTTCAGTGGCAACATAACTTCATGAGAACCAGGTTCGGCGAATGCATGGAATTTTAAGGTTTGAAAATGTTGAAGGAAGTTGGTGCCTATTATTATGTGTGGGCCAGGTACTGGTAGCACAAGGAAAGTATAAGCGAATTGATGTTCTTGAAGATCCAGTTCTAAAAGGCATTGTGTGGTTATAAAGGGTGATTCTAAAAGAGCGCCGGTTTTAATATATCAAATTAAGAGGTTAATTTAAACGAAAAATTGAAAATAAATACTCAACATGTTCATCTCACCTTCCGATTTCATGTATGAAAAATTATGTCATGAATGTGTCCTCCTCTACTGCGCTGGCACGCATCAACTCTGTCCATGAAATTCCCTATTACTGCACGACAAGTTTCCACTTCCATTTCGCCGATAACCCGTCGAATTTCCTCCTTCAAGTCATTGATGTTTCGGGGTTTATGAGCATACACCAATGACTTCAGATGACCCCAAAGATAAAAGTCACAAGGCGTCAAGTCACACGACCTTGGTGGCCAATGATGATCGGAATTACGAGAAATGACGCAATCCTGAAACCGTTCATTGAGCAACACAATTGTTTCGCGGGCAGCGTGGCATGTGGCACCATCCTGCTGAAACCACAACTCGTCAATGTCTATTCCATCCAAATGAGGCCATAAAAACTCCCTAATCATCGAACGGTATCGGTCTCCATTCACTGTCACTGCTTTACCTTCCTGGTCTTCGAAAAAATAAGGGCCGATGACGCCACCTGACCAAAAGCCGCACCAAACTGTCACTCGCTGTGCATGCATTTCTCTTTCTGAAATGATGCGAGGGTTTTCTGAACCCCAAATACGGCAGTTCTGTTTATTAATGAAATCCATTGTCAAGAAGATACATGGCTAGTGGATAACTGGAATAATAATTATCCGTGGTCAGATTGCGGTTGGTGTTCATAATAGGCTGTACAAGCCGCTTCACTACATCTTCTGGCTTGTTGGAGACTGCAAAGGGACCTGCAAATTGAGTACCACAATACACTTCGAAGTTGAATGTGTAGAATGTCTTGCTGTCACATAGAGCATATAATTTCAAACCATATTTGGCCGGTTTTGCAGGCATGTACTGTACAAATCCACAGCGCCCACGGAAAGGATGAAGCATTTCGTCAATAGTTACGTATTCAGATAAACAGTAACTCTCCTTACAGTTTTTGTTGAACTGTTCGTATATACTCCTGATTGCTGCTAATTTGTCAGTCTGCTGTCTTTCACTTCTTGTCTCTCGATCGTCGAACCTCAAGGCTTGAAGAAGTAGAGCGAATCTGTTGTAGCTGAATACAGCTCTACAAACCAGCATCCCTGTACCATCTGAATTCCAAGAAATACGTGCATTGGCACGGTTACCCTTACGCACTGACAAAATTATAAGTAAACCAATAAGGGCCATTATTTCTGCCCTATCTGTAAGTTTATAGTCTCGATCCCTGTATTCTTTCCTTTCTGCCAATTTTTTTTCCTTCACCAACTCACGTTTTGACTCAATAAACTGATTTGTATGTAACACTATCTCGTCAATCATATTAATTGAAATGAATTTCAGAAAACAATCAATTTCACTAGCTGCATCCCTAGCAACGCGAGTAGGCCCTGGTAAAGTCTTCACAATATTTCTACTTGGTGTTTTTGCCTTGGGCAGTGCAAGTGAATTAGAAAGCCAGAATGTTTCTTGGTCTTTGCCCATGAATACATTAAAATCGCAATCTCTTACTTCAGGAAATACAATATCTTCGTCTGCAGACTGTTCGCTGTCACTTGAATAATTATCCACCAAAATATTTTCTTCCTCGCCATCACTATTGTCCAAAAAATCATAATTTTCTTCCGGTTCCTCATCTGAGAGCTCTTGTAGGACACGCTGGTAGTCATCTTGTCCGTAAGTAGATTGTTCACTCATAATAAATCACTTATATACTTGATATAACTAGTGTATATAACACTATATACACTACTACATATATAACTATACAATTACACTTGATACAACAACACTATACACTTATATACACTAATATACTTCATTCACTACTTTCAAATCGCGTAGTACCGCGTGCGGCATAGAGTGCAGACTATTGTTTTTGTGTTGTACCGCGCGCGGCCCGGAGTGCTGACAACTGTAGTGCTCAATTCAAAGGCCAATATCGTACTGACAGGAGTGGGAGAAATAGCCGGGAACGTACTGACGCATTTGGAACATTTCCAGCATATGTTAGCTGGCCGACTATGTCAACAAATCAACGTCAAAACAAAGATATGATGGATAAACAAAATCTGCGGCACGCAGTGCCGCAGCGCGGGTAACGAAGATCACTTATAATTCTTCAGTGTCAGCGTCTGATATCACCTGTGTGGATGAATCTCAGTTGCTAAGCTCAACACTTTTATATGTTCTATAGAGTCCTCTATTTCATGAATACCCCATGCTCTCAGTACGCCTTCCATATAATGAGCAAAATGTATTCCTGTAATTTCTTTGGTATGTTTTTTCAGGTTCAGTGGCAACATAACTTCATGAGAACCAGGTTTGGCGAATGCATGGAATTTTAAGGTTTGAAAATGTTGAAGGAAGTTGGTGCCTATTATTATGTGTGGGCCAGGTACTGGTAGCACAAGGAAAGTATAAGCGAATTGATGTTCTTGAAGATCCAGTTCTAAAAGGCATTGTGTGGTTATATGTATCCACCATCCTGGATTTATGCCGGATATGTATACATCTGTAAGTGGTAGAGTAGCCAATTTTGTCTTTCATTTCATATGCTGGAATAGATCTGACTGTATGAGGCTACATTGCGAACCACTGTCTACCAATACTTGAATCTGTAAACCATATAACTTAATGTTGATATAAGCCTGCATCTGTGGGTCCTGTAATTTACTTTCCTGATTCGGTTCTTCTAACAACATTTCAGGTATGTCATCTCTGGAAGTAGTATACATGGGGGACATTAATCTTCAATTTCTTTTTCTACTTTCACTCTCTGGCATTGTGTGATTGAGGGGGCAATTGATGGGTGATGCACAAAGCATAATCACGGCCAGTTGCCGATTGACAGCCGATCGAACAGCTCACTTCTCGTAATGTCGATTTTTTGCAAAGTGATCTATTGATTATTTATTGTGATTTATTAAAAGTGTCGTCTCGTCTTGTATCGTGATCTGGACCCGGGATCCTGGAAGCAAGGAGGATTTAGACATGAAGGTAGGCCTAGGTTATTGTGCACTTAGCCATTTTAATTGTTCAACTTGCTACCTGACGCCAAACAACCCAAAAGTTCTCGATGTAATTGATACAGTCCACAAACCAGAGTGCTGTTTGAGCCAGCCTCTGTCGAATTTAAATATTGGTCCAACCGTCCGGGATTGATTTGTTAATCGAATTTGAATAGGACATAAGTTTGAAATATCGTCTTATAGGTTTGTCGTTTTTTATGCCTATTTTATTCTTGGTTTTTCTGTGTATATGGCTTGTTTTTGTCATTGTAGATCAATATACGCTTTATTTGTGGTATTCTTAAGAAATTTGGGCTCAATTTAAGTTGGAAATTGGGTAGAACAAGTAATATTTTCGTAAATAATTGTGTCATAGCTTTATTGCCTAAGATTGTTGCATTGGCGCCACAAGGCCTGATGGGCAAGTTTGTGTCGATAAGTGGAGAAAGACTTATACTTCGTCTAGCTGTAACAGTAACTGGAACTGTTACTTTTTTCAAAGGACACTTGCAGTTATTTGCATTGATTATTGTCGTTACTTCGTTATTAATAGCAGATATTGTTTGTTCCAAGAGTACAGATACAGTATTATTAGCCTTGTAACCGATCATTTCTACCAAGCATAAGTTGAAATGCTGGCTTGGCTTGTATGGTTAGATAAGCTAGCCATTGTTCATTACACTAGTCTACTTCATTGTGTCCCCTGCTCTCGTGTTTTCCCTCTTATTCTTGTTTGGCTCTTTGTCACACTCTCTCTCTCTCGACGAGCGCTCACTGTTTTCCCCTCACTATGGGTGTTATCGAAGACATGACGTTTCAAAGAGATGCGTTAATTCGTGAAATAAAATGGATTAATGAAATTGCCAAAGCTGTTGAAAAGGATCCGAAAAATAAAAAAAATTAAGAATTTATTGAAAGTTATGGGTGAGCATATTGATCACCACCAGGTGGAGTTCAATGATATAATAGATAAGATGCAGAGCTACTATAACAAACAAAATCCTCAATTGGAAACAAATGAACTTGAAAATTTGATGAGCCAATTTGATGAGTTTTTTTCTATGTCAAGGCTATTCTCGAAACCTTACCATCCACTCAAACAAATTTGAATATTGGTTCTTCCAATGTAGCTTCTTCACCTACAACTGGAAATATCTCATCAGTAGCCCTACCTAAGCTTCCTTTAATGACTTTTGACGGCGATTTGAAGATTTGGAGTCAATTTCAAGATTTATTCGAAGCCATGGTTCATAATAATGGTCAAATTGCTGACATACTGTGATGAATTTTTTAAATAGACCTCATGAGAAGAGAGGAAAATTGTGATTACCTTTTAAAATGAAAGAATTTGCTAAAGGAATGGTTAGCGACCGAGCGATAAAGCTTACTTATCAGTACATTAGATAAGAGTACCGTTCTGTACTGAATATTTTCTAGAGAATTATTTAATAAAATTATAACTATTCTGCAAATAAAGTACGAACCATTTATGAATTGCTCATTGAATTTTGAGGTTACACTTTGTTTACTACCGATCAGATGTTTTAAAGCAGCTCAAACACAGCTGACTGATTCAGCGAATTTTAAAATGTCATGCCAGATTCATGCAAGCTGTAATTTTATTTCTAAAAAAGTAAAAACTATCAATAAAGGACCAAGAATTTCGAATAAAAAATAAAATGTATGTATTATTGTTGAACTTATTTATTACTTAAAAAATTATATTATAATGTCAAGTATTATTGTAACTAACTAGGTCGTAGCATGAACGTTATATTATTGATAAAAAAACAGCAGAAATTAATTATAACAGTCTCAGACATAATAAAAATTGTATAGGAATATTAAGTTATTAATTATTATTTCAACTGAACCACATGGTGATTGAATCTCTTTGGCAAGTCTAAGCCAATCATAGTGCATGGAAATGGCACCAAAAAGGTGATCGTTTGAAAACAACACATGTTAATCTACTATCAGACAACAAACCTGCCTTATCATATACGCTAGCACATGTACATTGTATAAGAGGAACTATGTCTAGGAGATTAAGCAGTTGTAAGAATTATACAAATTGAGTTATTATTGTAATTAAAGGAATTATATTCTACTGCTTGCCACTGACGTCACGTCTACGTCACAATCGTTCTACCAATGGCAAATTTTCATGCAAATTTATTACACCGAGATTCTCAGAGAAAGATTCTAGCAAGAAGCTTAGAAGAAGACATTTCACTTCCCTTTTAAAAACTCCTCACCGTCAAGACCTCGTTAAAGTTACCAAGACCTATTCGTAAAAATTTTCGTTCGATTTTATATGTTTTATTTGTGAGCCAATATTTTTAGGCTATTCTATTTGTTATTTGTAAATCTATTTTCATCAATCGATAAATTAAAAGTTTAAAGTTAAATCAACCCTTAATTAATTTGGTGAAGGAAATATTAAATTAAAATTCCCCACGTGCTGAGACCGAAGCCTGGACCGCCGCCGATCAAACAATTTTGATCTAAAGAAGAAAACCACGACCGCCAAGGAATTTCACGTGAGTTATAACTTTAAAGGGGCCCCAATCTACGCTTCAAAAATATTTCAGTGCAGAAAAATATAAAATTTTCTTCGTTAAATTATTGGCCACGCCAACAAGCGCTTTTAGTTATTAAGAGCCTAGAATTTATTCATATAGAATTTATAAGAACTTGTTGTTGATTAACTATCCTCTGCTGCCAGAACCACGATCCCGAACAATTTTAAAAAACATTTTTTATTCATTTTTCACTATTTTTTCAAAACTGTTAACTTTTATCAATTGTAAAATTCTGTCGGATCATGCATGGTATCATGCAAGTACAAGAAAATTGCTAATCATTTTTGTTAATGTTAAACCACTTTCAATCTGTAAATCATATTCTGAATCTGCACTGTGAGATCATATATTTTATTATAATATATTTCAATTTTGTTAATTCATTTTCTGAGTTCGATTATTTCTTAAGCCTGTCAATTATTGTGTCTGATACGTTCTATATCATCAAGAACCGATCAAATACGATCATTGAAATAATTGAATTAAGCTGGATATTGGAACAGGTCTAAGTGGATGTAGTGAGTGGGGTCAGATCAAGATATTTGTTCTTTGTCCTTACCTGCTCATATATCAGCTTTTATCTGTTACCAACCTCGACTTAGGAGCGAATACATCAACAGTACAGCAGATGCAGCCAGAGATCATATAATTTCCTACAATAGAGCTTAAAACCCGGCAAGACTCTGTTCTCGAAATTCTGAACGATATTTGGTCCAAGTACCGTATTCTAATCCTTCAGAACTTATTAGAGACGCAGTCCCGTAAATTATCTACATCGGGATTTTTGCTCGACCTGTATGATTTTATATGCTCATTCTTCACAGGTAATAATTTTAAGGTATCCGTATTCAGTGTTTAGCGTCCGCTATACTACTCATGAAAATTTCATCACCATACAATCTGTCATAAGAAGAATCAAGGGTGAGCGAGCGTTTAGGCCTCCTGCGATTCCGACAATTGTATTGAATCTTGTAGTGAATCAATCAGTCTGGTGTACACTTAGCGTCCACGCACGCAGTTACAAAATTTATAACCTCAACGCCGTTGATTCAGTGCAAGATTCATCCTATGCGTATCAACTTATCCTTGGAGGTGAGAGTGACTCCCCCAGGAAAAGCTTTACATGATTATACATGTGTGAGGCGTGTAAAATAAAGCTTCACAATACAAAAACATATGTATCTTTGGTCTGTACTGTGAGGCGATGCACTGTCAGTCATTTCTGTAGTCCCATTGACAAGTGATCATTATGCTGAGGCATGGAAATTATTATTGAATCGCTACAATGACTCTTACAAGCTGACTGACGCATACTTGCAAGCAATTTTTGATATGCCAGCAGTTAATAAGCAACCAGACTCACTACGAAAATTCATCGCTCATTCAGCTGAGTATATTGCAGCACTAAAACCAATTGGTCATGCAGTTAATGACTGGTCGATTTTGTTATTATTTGTCTTACATAAAAAACTGACTGAAGAATTGAGAGAGAAGTGGCAGAGACTGCTAAGAAATGGAACAGTATCCGATTTGAAAAACTTCCAAATATTTTTGAATGATGAAGCTGTTATTTTAGAGGCTACTAAATCTACTGATTTATTGGGATCATCTACATTGTCAGAAGCCTCCTCACGTAAGCAGTTTGGGAAATCGAAACCCACTATGGGAAATTACAAGGCTTCAGCTATGATTGTTAAATCGAAATCGGGCGAGCTGAAATGTATTGAATGTGATAATTCTCATGAACTGGAAAATTTCGAAGTGTTCTTGAATCTCAAACCGTCTGATAGATTAAAACGTGTAAAAGAATGAAAACTATGTATCGGCTGTTTATTGGCAGGGCACTTCATTAGAGATTGTAGAAGAAGGAAGCCGTGCAGTCACTGTAATTCGCGTCATCATTCGCTCCTCCATTTAGAGCCGAGACAGCCGCCTGTTGAAAACACCAACACATTGGCCGGTAATAAACAAATGAGCAGGGTAGACGGGCACGACGTTGCTGATCAAAGCCATCAAACATTTGTTACTGACTCAGCTAAGAAAGTATTTTCGAATGTAAACAATTCCTTAGTATTGTTACCAACTGTTAAATTAGGAGTTCGAAGTAATCAAGGCAATTATCATAAGGTCAAAGTGTTATTAGATAGTGCAAGCACCGAGTCATTTATTACAAGGCGATGCATGAAAAAACTGGGTTTAGTGGTACAGAAAACACACAGTTTGCCAATCTATGGATTATCTGATACTAAACTGGAAGTGACAGATGAAATTGCTAACTGTGAATTTGAAACACCGAACTCCCCTTCATTAAAAATTACCGCGTCGGGAGTCAACAAAATAGCAGCTACAAATCAGATAAAAAATGCGTACTGGGCCCATATTGAAGGACTGGAGCTAGCAGATTCTGAATTTTTCCTTTCAGAGGTTGATATTTTATTGGGTGCTGAATACTTCCCCTTCAATCTGACTGGAAGAAAGGTGATTGGTCCAGCGGGTACACCATCTGCCCTAGAAACAGTATGGGGCTACTGCCTGATGGGTAAGGTATCAGAGGAGAGTTCTACTATCTCAAATAATCTGTGCATGTATTCCAATGTTAATTCAGAAGAGTTGGTGAAGCGATTTTGAGTCGTAGAAGAGCCACCTAGGACAAAAAAATTATTGGAAAGTGAAATGGCTTGTGAGGAGATATACAAATCAACTGTTTGTCGTTTGAATACTGGTAGATACATTGTAAAATTACCATCCAAGGAAACAAATATGAGGGACATATCGGGATATCTTGAAGGTAAAACTAATGTCAGAGAAAATGTTTCCATGATTCGAGAAGAAGAACTGGGAGATAATTTAGAAGAAGTTCCAGGTAAACAAGGTATAGCCTTCAACAGTTATTTACCGATCAACGGTAATTTATGGAAAGAGTTAAAAGTGATTCATAGTCCACATGAAATCAAACCAATGGGAAGACCCATACCGAAAAAGGAAATTGGAGAAGATGTTTTTGAAAGGGAGAAACGAAATTTGGAAGAGTTAGATGATGATAGACAGGATAATGTTGAATTAAAATGGACAAAATCTGAAAAGGGAGAAGAAATGAAAGAGTATACTCTAACAACTATGTCGTATGGTGTATCATCATCGCCATTTCTTGCCATTTGTACTACGCATCAGTGTATTGAAGATGAAGGAAAAATGTTCCCTGCGGCTTCTGAAGCCTTACGGCTTTCTACTTACATGGATGATCTAGTTACATCAGTCTCATCAATGGAAGCAACCAAGCAACTGCAGCTTACTGAATTGTTAAGCAAAGGGAAATTTGAATTGCTAAAGTGGACCAGCAATCATTCTACCATCCTATCAAATCTCCCTCCAGAGCATTGCGCTATTGATGCAAAAGATTTCACTTTGGAGTCTGATAAAACCATTAAAATTCTTGGCTTCCAATTGAATCCAATTGGTTACTACCTCTTCTACAGGGTGAAGGTTCCATCCAGTCTAGCTACAAAACGAAATGTTTTATCAACTTTAGCACAAATTTTTGATCCATTAGGATATTTGACCCCTTTCATGCTTACCTTCAAGAGTATAATTCAATCGAGATTTCGAGATTTAAAAATAAACATAGATAGTTTACTTGACTAAAATTATAACCAAATCAAAATCCTATCATTTATAAATCAATTATTATTATTGCAAGTAATATAATTTCTTAGATAGGAAGATGAGCTCAAATAGAACACCGAAGGTTAATAATAGAAATGTAAACATAGCGGGAGTACTTACGCGTTCCCAAAACCAAAATTCAAAAACGCCAAAACCAAAAACCCCAGTTCTTCAAACTACTTTAGCCGAAAAAGTTGCTCAACTACAAAGTAGCCACACTAATTTAAAAAACCAATTAGAAGTAACTCTAAAAACGTCTAAGGAAGGAAGGTTAGGGATGGTAGAAGAAATTAAATCTTTGGAACTGATTATAAAATTACAAGATGAAGACCATAAAAAAGAAATACTAAATCTAAAAAATCAATGTAGTCTAATGTCGGAGGAAATAAAGAAACTAAAATCTAAATTTGATAATACTAAATGTATGATAGAACCTCCGTCCAAATGCAAAAAAATAGAATCTAACCTAAATGATGGGAAATGCTCTGAAAATGGTCGAAATAAAACGTACAGTGAGGTTTGGAAGACAGCAACCAAAAATATAGCTGAGGGAAATGAAGATAGGAAAGGGAGAGTTCTGCTACTGACGTCCAGTCATGGACGTGATTGCAGTGATCTCCTTGATAAAAGATTAAGAAATAAATTTGATGTCCAATGTTTTTTCAAGCCAAGTGCATCAATTAATGCAGTTGTAGAGTCAGCTAGGGAACAAACTAAAGACTTTGATGAAAATGACTATCTAATTGTACTGGGTGGCTCAAATAATATAAATGAACCAAACTTGAATCATCTTCCTCAAGTAACAGAAAAAATCAAGGAAATTGTGCCACTCAGCAAAAAAACAAACTTAATAATAAGTACTATTCCTAATAGGTTTGATAGGCCAGAATTAAATGAAGCAATCAATTCGACAAACAAATCAATCCATAATACAATCGACAGCCTAAAAAAAAAGAATTCTAAACAACTGGGGATTTGTTTTCTAAATGAAAGGCTGAAAAGACATAACTTCACTAATCATGGGTTGCATCTAAATCGATCTGGCAAAGTAATCTTTTGTAATAGATTGGCAGAGCTGATTAAAAGCCGTTTGCAATCCTCTGGTTCAAAAACAGTCAAAAAAACAAATAACGATTTTTTAGTAAATTGGCTCAAAACAGGGAAAGGGAAATAGCTACAAATGCTAGAGATAGAGTAGCACAAGATGGTAAGGTTTTTAGTATTTATCATCAAAATATTCAGTATCTTCGCAACAAAATTGACAGATTAGAAGTATTTCTTAAACAGGAGGATCCTGACATTGTTATTTTCACAGAGCATGGCTTAAAAATAAATGAAATAAATCAAGTTGGGATTCCAGGCTATTCACTGAGATCAGAATTTTGTAGAATAGCTCATAGAAGTGGTGGTGTATGTATATTCACTAGCAATGCTGAACATACCCAAACTTATGAACTGGATTTTGTTAAGAGATTTTCTGTTGAGATGGATTTAGAGGTGACAGGACTAAGGTTAAAAATTGATGATCGATTCGAGGTAGCAGTGTTAGGTATCTATAGGTCACCAAATGGAGACTGGCAAAAATTTTGTGAGCTGCTCCATATACTTTTGGAAAATACAACCGCTCGTTTCACAAATGTTATAGTAGTAGGAGATTTCAATACTGATTTTGCCAGGCAGGATAAAATGACAGAGGATATTAGAGATATTATTAATGTGAATAATTTAGAAATTAAGGTCCACGAATATACAAGAGTAACTCGAACTTCACAGACAATTATTGATAATATCCTCACAAATATAGAAGGTTGTAATGTCAGGTTAGGTAGCTCAGATCTATCAGATCATAACTATCAAATTTTAGATGTTAAGTTGCAGGGCCAGAATCCAAGCAGAAAAAAAACTGTTGTGAAAGAAATTCAGCAATATGAGCTAGGAAATATAAATTGTTTGAAGCAGGAACTGCTTCAAGAAAATTGGAGTAGTGTTTATAACAGTTGTAACCTAAATTACAAATATAAGCAATTCATTGATACTCTGAGATTTCACATTAGTGTATGCTGTCCGATAAAAAAAGTCAAAGTAAAAAGTAAATTAAACAAAGTAGATGAATGGATAACTGAAGATATTCTTACTCAAAGAAATATTGTTAGGGAAGCTTATGAGGAATTTAAATTAGTGAGGGATGTTCCGAGTGAGGTCAAATACAAATGTCTAGAGAAAAACTATGCAAAAGAAGTGAGGAAAGCTAAGTGTAAGAAAACAGCTGAAATATTAACAACTGGTACCAATTTTAACTCTGCTGTTTGGGAGGTAATTAATAGAAATAGGAGAGCAGCTCAAAAAGATACAGTTACTAATGTCCCTAGGATAATCGATGAACATGGAAATTATATGGATGATAGTATAGACATTTGTAACTTTTTCAATAAATATTATCAACAGGTTGCATATAATCTCCAAAAGTCACTGAACACTAATACTTATAATACAACTACATTAAATGCTGAGCCAATTGAAAAGGTATTTAAATTTCATCCATTATCAAGAGATGAGTTGTCAAGAATAATAAAAAATTTGAATAACAAAAAAACAGTAGGATTGGATGGGGTCTCAAGCAAAATTTTAAAAGAATGTGAAAATGAATTACTGGACCCTTTATTGCATCTCCTTAATACTTCACTAGAGCAGGGTATTTTCCCTGATGATCTGAAACAAGGAAAAATTTTGCCAATTTTCAAGAGCGGTGATTCTGAAAGAGTTGAAAATTATAGACCCATTAGTATTCTGAATGTAATAAGTAAAATTTTTGAAAGAGTAGTTTTAAATAGGTTATTGATGCACCTGGAAGAAATTAATTTCATATGTGATGAACAGCATGGGTTCCAGAAAGGGAAATCTACTAAGACTGCAATAGTATCCCTTGTTGAAAGACTAATAGATATAATAGATTCAGGTGAGAAGGCAGCCGCAATATTTCTTGATTTATTCAAAGCTTTTGATTGTGTGAACCATAGAATATTATTGGAAATACTAAAAACTGTAGGTGTGAATGGTATAGAACTAAAATGGTTTGAATCATATCTCATAGGTAGAAACCAGTGTGTTGAGCTTACCAAGGTGGATGGGAATGAAATAGTAAAAATTAAATCTCAAAAACTGGAGGTCCAGGCTGGAGTACCTCAAGGCTCAATTCTGGGTCCCTTACTGTTTCTGTTGTATGTGAACCAATTACCAAAAGAGTTAAAAGATCACAGAGCTCTGTTGTTTGCTGATGACACGTCGCTTATCTTTAACAATTATTTATTAGATAGTCTAGAAATAAATGCTTCTACTGGAGTACAGTCAATTGTCCAATTCTTGAAGCAAAGGCAATTAACAATGAATAGTAAGAAATGTCAATTCCTACAATTCAAAAGTAAATATAATTCAGTAGAGGATAGAGAAATAAATGTGTTTGTAGAGGAAAATGAATTAGACCAAGAAGAGAAAGTAGCATTCTTGGGAATTTTATTGGACAGGAAATTAACATGGCATCCATACATTGAGAGGATATGTAATAAGATATCATCTGGGGTATTTGTCCTGCGGCAGCTTGCTAGGCTGAATGATAAAAAACTACTGTTAACTGCTTACCATGGACTTATACTATTTCATATTAGGTATGCTATTTTAGTATGGGGTAATTCATCTCAACAAAATATGGACAGAGTGTTTAAGATTCAAAAGAAGGCACTCAGATGTATAGGGGAAGTGAATAGGTTAGACTCTTGTAGGCATTTATTTAAAAAGCTTGGTCTATTAACTGTGCCATCTTTGTATGTATATGAAGTTGTAATGCATGTGAAAACGAGTGGTGTGATCCAGAATTCAGATGTTCATGAGTATAATACGCGAAACAGAGCAGATTATCATATAATGGGTCATAATAGTAGGTTATTTGAACAAAAACCAGATTATATTGGTAGGAAATTGTATAACAAGCTACCTCAAATCTTGAAAAGTAATGATGATTTGAAGATTTTCAAAAAACAAATGGAAAAATATTTAGTTGATGAAGCTTTTTATAGTGTACAAGAATTCCTTTCAAACCTAAACTAGGTTGAACTACTTAGTGTTAGAATTATTATGTAATAACATGACTTGTCTTATACTCCATGACTGGAGTCTTGAGGACGTAATCTTAAAAAAAAAAAAAAAAAAATCTATGGCAATCGAGATGTGACTGGGATGATATAGCATCCGTGGAGGTAGTGAAGAGATAGGAACTTTGTGTGGTTGTCCTAGTAGCTAGATTATTACATGAAGTTCAAGAAGTGCTTTCAAAAATTATAAACATAGATTATATTGCAGATTGGACTTATTCTACTGTGGCAGTGAGTTGGATTCGGTCTTCACCTCATCGTTGGGCTAGGTTTGTGGCAAATCGTGTAAGTCAAGTACAGGAACACCTGTCTACAGAGCAATTCAGATATGTGTCAACCGAATGTAATCCAGCTGGTTGTGCTAGTCGAGGACTATTTCTCAATGAATTAATTGGTAATTCTCTGTGGTGGAATGGGTCTGATTGGTTAGACAAACCACTGGAGTGCTGGCCACACCAAACCCACGGTAATGATGATGAGAATTCCAAACAGATTGAATGGAAGCAAGAAAAATTACTCTAGCAACACAGAGTAAAGACTCAGAGGAATCAATCCAATCGGTGAACTTGAGAAATCGATGGAGTTTACTCAAAAGAATTGTATCCTCATTCTGGAAACGTTGGCAATTGGAGTATGTATCTAGCTTGCAAACCTGAACAACATTGTACAGAAAACATAGAAATGTTAACATTGGACATATGGCTCTCTTAAAGGAAAGTAACCTACTCCCTCTTCACTGGAGGCTTGGTCGAATATCGAAGATATTCCCTGGACAGGATGTAATTGTGAGAGTGGTGGAGGTACAGACTGCAAAAGGAAGTCTAACTAGGGCTGTCAATAGGGCATGTCTCCTCCCTATGGATGAAGATTAGGCCTTATTGAAGGGAACTTCAATAAGTTTAGTGGTTAGTTTTTTGTTTGTTTCTTATTTTACATGTGGGAAAGGTCCCCAAGTTGCTTTGTTTCTTGTTTCTATCCATATTGGTTGTATATAGTCATTATTTCTTGTCCCATCCTCTCCTTTCCGTGGGCCTCCTACTCCTTTTTCTATAAGTCTCCTCAAGGGCCCCTGAGGAGTGAAGATATTTTCCTTTTTTTTCCTAGTTTCCCTAGTAGGGTTCGTTATTGGTAGTTTTTTTTTTTTTTGTTATTGGGAGTTCTTCCAAGGTGGGCGGAATGTTTGGACATTATATCTATGTTGCTCTGTTGTCTGGCGTTGTGTGGTAGAGGGGGCAATTGAACGGTGATGAGCAAAGCATAATCGCGGCCAGATGCCGATTGACAGCCAATCAAACAGCTCACATTCGTAATGTCGATTTTTGCAAAGTGATCTATTGATTATTTATTGTGATTTATTACAAGTGTCGTCTTGTCTTGTATCGTGATCTGGACCCAGGATTCTGGAAGCAAGGAGGATTTGGACATGAAGGTAGGCCTATGTTATTGTGCACTTAGCCATTTTAATTGTTCAACTTGCTACCCGACGCCAGACAACCCAAAAGTTGTAATTGACAACCCAACTCAATGTAATTGATACAGTCCACAAACCAGAGTGCTGTTTGAGCCAGCCTCTGTCGAATTTAAACATTGCTTGAATATTTACTGTTCTGGTTCACACAATCGCGGCCATCATAGTAATTCCTTTGACCTGTCTGCGGCAAATACTGATTATTCAAACGGTTTTGAAAATTTCCATCATATTGGTTTCCCCTCGAATTATTGTCATCACGATGCTTAAACCAAGATGTGGTTCTAAGGTGCTCGTGTGGTCATGTTCCATAGAATGATTCAGTATATTGGTTTGAATTGGAATTATATTGATTCTACCCATACGATCGATTTGGTCAGTGGTTAGGTACTGACATTGCAGATTGTATACTGTACATAGGGTTCATGAGGTGTTCACAGCTGGTTATCGATTGAGTAGCCAATGCCATTCTGACTCTGAAGGGTAGCTTTTTCAATATAATGTTGGCTAGTGCTGAATCATTTATGGGCTCCTCCAACTGAGAATTTTTAGATTGGAGTGTGGTAACAAAAGTAGTATATGCGCCATCTAACTTGGAATTGAACTCGCATGATATTATGTCAGCTAATGCATCCAGTTGTTTACTCTTGCTCCAATACTGTTCCAGGAATATGGCGATGAATTCATCCAGGGACAGGAATTTGTGTGCTCTACTCTGGAAAAATAGCAGAGGTTCGCCACCCAACAAACTGGATAATCAAAGTTGCCACATATTCCATGAGGTGGGTGTTAGAGATTGTACAAATTTTATTTGATCAATAAATGGTTTAGGTGGTGAATGGCGATCTGTGTTATCGAATCAGTCCAAGCCTTTTAATATGCCTGCTGAGTTTACAGCTTCACTCGTCTGGAGTACTGGACCTCTAAGTGGAATTTGTTGAATATGAGTTTCTAGTTCTAACAGTTTATTCTGGATTTGTTGACATTGATTGCTAACTGAATTTCGAGTATTTCCTACTTCCAGATTCAATTAGGTTAATGTAAAGAAAATTTATGTTCATTCATGGTTGCTTTCAGTGAATCATGTAATTCTTTATTGTCATTTACACCAGTAATTAATCTATTTATTTGTAATTGTGAACTTTGCTGTTGCTCATTTATAGAGTCAATAAGATTGTAGTTTTTCTGTATATATGTGGTTATAATTATTCTGTGTTTCACTTTTTACCTGTTCTTGTATATCTTTTTGTATGTCCATTTTCAGTGAAGTTTCCAGTTGTTGTATTTTTTTCTGTATTACTATTTATGCCATCTATCCTTTCATCAACCTCACATGTAATGGTATCCATCCTTGCTGCTAAGTTTTTTGTAATTTCCATCTGAGATTCGAATTTCACGTCCATCATGGTTTTTAACTCTTCTCTATAATTTTCCACTTTGTTATTAATTTCCTCACATTTCTGATCCACTGCCTTTACTGCCTCCCTAGTCTCTTTTGTGCTCTGTTCTATGTTCTTATTTGAATCTTCAATTTCTATATGCTCTATTTTAATTTCATCCATCAATTTGCTCATGGCATTTTGTAGCATGAGTATGAATGTGCTGTGGTTTGATCCATGATTACTCTAGTTTATGGGTCTAAGTCAGTAGTTGACATGATGCTGTGTGCTCTGAGATGCTGCTCTGTGCCGGGCAATGGGGGATCGGCAGGTTCCTCTGCGCCCCCTTCTGCGTCAACACCCACCATCTCTGTTGCCTGCGGCGCATCAGCTGCCTCTATCCGGGTGGATGATAACTGTTGGAGATTTTGTGTATTGAAGTTCATAGAGCAAACGCTACCGGACTCCCTCTCTTGTAGTGTATTGACAGCATCTACCGGTGGATTCTGGGTACTAGGCGTCAATAAAGTAGGATCAGAACAACTATTGTTTATATAAGAGATGTCAGATTTAGCTGGAGTGTGATTCATTTTGATTATGTATTTTTAAAACAGAGATCCAAAAAATTAAAACTTTTAGATAATAGGGCCTCTATACAGTTGACAGGATGGAATTTACAATAAGTGTCAGTGAGTGAATATTTAAGTGACATTGATAAAAGTTTTAAAAACCATTTATACTTTGCAGGTACAACATATTGCACCTATTTATTGTTAAGCATTTTGCTCCTTTAAAATTTTAGTTTCTTATACTGTCATAAAATATATTCATTTCTTAATCCATTCATAGAATGATATGGAATGGATGAAATAAAATACAATCTTAATGAGTTTATTATTACAATGAATAATTATACAGTTCTAAAATTGTTGTATTGATGTCATCAAGTGATATTATGATTTGTTAAGGATGTGTCCAGAGAGGAGATAGTGGACAGTTTTTCTGTTCCAAGTTTTGCTTTCTTGAAAACCCAATACATGTAAACTGCAGTTGATTATTGAGTTCATACTGCACATACATATGATGTATGCTCTGCCTAACAGTACCGTATCGTGTTTTCCTTCAATTGAGAAATGCATCTAGAACGCTTCTGACTGCCCCCATTTTGTCCATAGAGAGGAACGAGGACCGCACAACTTCTCATACATTCATGTTTTGATCAATATTATACAGTTCTGGAATATAGTGTAATAATTTATACTGTCTTCAGAAATGTTGTGGAGATTTATTTATTCATTTATACAATAAGTACATTATCAAATTGATAGGAAGAGGAAAAATAAGGCAACCTTGTGCTATTCCTCTCCCAAATTTAGATAACACATAGTCCGTAATGATGAGGTAAAAAATGAAGATGATGCCAAGTATGGTGTTGAAACTCAAGTCTGGTTTCAAATAAACTATTTTTGTGGATTTGACAATATTTGTGTAATCACTTTTCCACCTCATAATGTAATTTGTTGAACATTTTATTGAGTACTAGTATTCTCATTCATCTTGTTCAATTACTTATTTTCTCCTCCTCCTACAAGAAAAAATACTAATTTATCTTTAAGTAAATAGAATAATAGGGTGTTCCCAAACCCTAACAATGTTGCAAGATGGGGAAGTGCAATCATCATTAGAGAGAACTTTCAACATGACAAAGAAGTTAAAATAAAAACTGAGAGAATT
The DNA here is from genome assembly GCF_014356525.2 of Nilaparvata lugens. Classification (NCBI taxonomy): domain Eukaryota; kingdom Metazoa; phylum Arthropoda; class Insecta; order Hemiptera; family Delphacidae; genus Nilaparvata; species Nilaparvata lugens. The sequence continues at coordinate 94,358,116 of NC_052506.1, read as the reverse complement.
AATACATATCTGTACAAGCAGTAAATTATATATTTGTAGTTGCAGCTGTCTACTGCCCACCTAGTTATTCCAATAGAAAAGAAGAATGTTTAGCAATGCTCAATATATCTAATATAGGCATGACTCTTGATGCTAAGCTTCACTGGAAAGAGCATGTCAAAAAGAAAAAAGAAGAGATCACCATAAAGTACAAGAAATTGTACTGGCTTATTGGGAGAAACTCATCACTTTCAATATGTCAAACAAAGTTCTCCTGTACAAACCGATCTTCAAACCTGTCTGGACCTATGGTATCCAACTTTGGCTGCACCAAATTGAGTAACATTGCCATCATTCAACCATTCCAAAACAAAGTGCTCAGAAACATCGTTGATGCTTCTTGTTATATGCGGAACAGGGACATCCATAGAGATCTGGGAGTCAAGCTTGTATCCTGTGAGATTCAGCAGTTTGCAGAGAGTCATGAAGCATGGCTCCACCAACACAACAACGTCGAGGTAACCCATCCAGCTGCTGACAATTGAGGATTGATGCGGAGGCTCAAAAGGAGGAAGCCATTTGAATTATTGTAGTACAAGTGGTTCCAAGTGGAAAATCAGAGCAGTGATTGAGTAAAACAATATAATCATGCTTTCAAGTACAGTTATTTAGGTTGTACATAATATTATCATTAGCAGTAAGAGATTATAGTGAGAGTTCTACTGTATTTCATTTTTATTTAGTGGGCTGGGTTTGATAAAATTTGCTCATTAGTCTCATGACTAGATAGCAATAGTAGGCTAGAAAAAAAAGTAAATAGAATATTTTAGTTTGATTTCATTCTATTCTGAAGACTATAAACCTAGATCATCTCATAAGAGTTCATCAATAATTATGTGTATAACTCACCCTCATTTCTGGTACCTTGCACTCCCAAATCTCATTCCCTTCAAATTGTAAATACTTAGCACTATTGAAGGCATCTCTCAATCCATCAGCTCTGTAAACCATCTCACTGGTTTTGAGAATCTTGAAATTTGGGTAGAATTTTTCTTTTGATTCCTTCATTATTTCACAGCTTGAATAAAAAAAAATGTTCATAGAATTATTTTGAATCTCTGAAATCAGAGTTTGGAGTATGTATTGTCCATGTGTTCATAACATTTGAAAGTCATACCAATAAATTATGATAATATTAAAGTATTCAATTAAGAATTTTGTACTGTGATGGATGATTGTAAAAGAATATCATCATCTAGAGTCTAGATGTTAATAAGTAAAAGTAGTGTATACATGAGAGTTCTGCACAAGGCCAACAGGTGCCGAGGAGTGTAGTCTAAAACCCCGCTCCCTCACCCCCCTCCATCACCAGCTATAGTGTAGGCCATTTTGACAACGCCCCCTGGCTTCCTATTGGTTGGGGGTGTGTCCAAAATGACAGAATTAACCCCTCCATACTCCCCACAACCCCCCATCATCACCAGTCAGCCATTTTGCCCCTCACCAAAGCTCCTTCCACAACTAATAGGAGGGCAGAAGGGCGTGTCCAAAATTGTGGTTGTTCCCCTCCATCTCTCTCACCAACCCCCTCCTCCACCCAATCAGTCATTTTGTCCTCCACCATAGCCCCTCCCCCACCTAATAGGAAGCCAGGAGGGTTTAAATGGTGGTTTTTCCCTCTCCACCAACCCACCATACAGTCGGTCATTTTGTTCCAAAACCAATAGGAAGCCAGGAGGGGTGCCCCCCTCTGGTAGTGGCCATCTTTGTTGATGGAGGGACCCTATTGAAAGCAGATTCATCAAGATTAGTAGTATGATTTTTGGAGTTTCAGAAACCATAGTAATTATATTCTGTTAAGATAGTTTTATTCTTGCAGTCAGTTAATAAGAGAATTTGGCAAGGCCACCCTTGTGCCCCAAAGGAGAAGGGCGTAGAATATAAGCATTTGTCGGACATCTTTGTTTTTCTGCCGCACCACCCCAACCCCTAGTTTGGTTACAGATACATAAAGTCAGTATCAGAAGTCAGTATCTGGAAGGTCAGTATCTGTTGGAAGAAATGGGTTTGTGATTAGACAAAGCAGTAAACTTCATTCATTTTCTAACTCAGCACCGATGATAAATTGATGTGAGGTGTATAGAAGTATGTTAAACCAGGCACCAGAATACTGAGTGTAATTCATGGAAACGTATAGTTGAATCTCCATCTATACTTTTATAATGGCATAACTTGAATCAAAATTATTATTTTTCTAGAAGGCGGTGGAAAATGTTAACAAATGAATGACAACAATAATGCTCTCCCATGAAATCCACTGATTTAGAAAAAAGGGATATATATAATATAGAAGCCACCACTAATCAATCAGCAATGAATCATTTAATGAAGCTGATTCTGATGAACAATAAGGGGGACATAACCTGTAGAGAAAATAGTTTATTCAGGAATTGAAAAGTTTTTTCAAGTGGAGAAATTTTTACCCTCTTTTAATTCTCCATTGATTTTGAAGCTAAATTGAACTCAAGAAATGAGTGACTTGACATAATCATTGTACAATGGTGAATATGTAATACATTGATTTCCATGATCGATATGCAGAGCTATCCTTTATAATTATTCATTATAACTATTCGGAATATATAACATCTGAAACATAAGAGAAATCATCTATATTTAGAGGTTCGTCAATAGGAAACCAACTTCAGATAAATGAGTAATGTCAAGAGGTTTTTAATCTCCAATAGGTTTTCAATAATCTTCAATAGATAGTCAATAATTGAGAACACTCATTATGATTCAAAAAGAGGGCAAAACTCCAGTGCAATTTGAATGAGATTTGAGTCTTTCACATTCAGTATTTTTTAAATGAGAAGTACTCCCACTACAGATGAAGTTCACATATGTTCATTTCTATCATGTAACACAAGTTTGAAAATATTCTCAACCTCATATTTTCTGGTCCATAGCCTATATGTAATATAAATAAAATTCAATTTCTTCATTTTTTTTGTGGAGGATAGATTCTCCTAGTTTCAGAAAACTCTCCTGAGCTCAAATAATTTCAATCTAGGTACTTTTTACACCACTACTGTATTAAATTGAACGCAATATACAGTAATTTTGTCAATAACTTCACTATAAATACTATCATAACTCAACCTCTCTATTTTTTAATGTTTTATTGAAAAAGTGAGTAATTTTCGGTTGAATTTTGCATTTGAATAAAACGAATGTTCAATAAATGACTCACATCTATTCAAACAGTCAAACATAAAAAGGCTGATACACTATTTTTCAGATTTAATCCTTGCCTGATAATTTTGAAAGCTTCTAGAACTTCTTGATCTGACGGATTCTTCTCCTCAAGTTCGTCATAACCATCATCATCTTAGTCAGTTCAAAGAATTGAAATGTGTGACAAAAGCAAGATTTAGAAAGTCCAGTCATTCACCTGCCTGGTCCACAAATGACAAGTTCTTGAAATCTAATTTAGAGTAACTTGCATTCAATTTCTGACATGTCTTTCAACTTCTATTGACTGTCCATCACCCATCTTCTTCCTACCTGAATTGCCATTATTTTCAGTCTATTGACCTTCCTGCTGAAACTAAACAATTCCTTGAAAATGATTGTCTGCTTCCTATACACACTACATTTTGTATGTTGAAGTCAAGAGAAAACTTTGTTGTTGAGAGCTCCAAATAGAGGTAAATAAGCAGCCAAAACTCAAAAATGTGATGGGACCAGGTAAAAATTCATTGTGTAGAGGATTTCGTCAAGTGGAGGTTCATTATAGAGAGGTTCGACTGTATTCTCAACCTCATATTTTTTGGTCCATAGCCTACATGTAATATAAATAAAATGCAATTTCTCAGAGATATTTTCAATTTCCTTTGTGGAGGGTAGATTCTTGTAATTTCAAAAAACTCTCCTGAGCTCAAATAATTTCATGCTATTCAGACATCTAAATTGAGAATTCTATCAAATTAAAGGCTCTCAATCTGACTTGAAATATAGACAATTGTACCTCTCACAAGTTCAATTATTGTTTTATACATTATATCAATCAGCTTTGGAATCCAAGCCAGTTTTAATAATTCTTATTGATTACTAAATAATAATTACTAAGAGTTCACTTGAAATGTTAACATGGTAGAAATTTCGTCAATTCTATGTATCAAACATCGATCTGCAATCATCATCTTTTGAGTGATGAGAAATATCACTACTGATTATTATTATTAATATTATTACCACTACTACAAGTAAATGGATTATATAATTGGAGAATTACCAGCATGAGTTTGAGCGCAATATGATATACACTTTTATTTAGAAAAATATCTATTGATGTTGTACAAACATTATTGGAAATTTTGAAATCTAAACTAATTGAACTAATTGTTGAAGGAAGTCTACATTTTGACAGAAATATTGAATGATATTTTGTTACAACTGTTTTATTGAAAAAAGTAGATGTTTATGACAATCATTCACAACAAGAAATTTTTGAAACTACAACAAATGCATCATTGTATAGTTTTTCGTCTGTGTTAGTTAATGTTGTTGAGCATTTAGCCAAGTTGGAAGATCAGTTCATCACAGGTGTCGAAAAGATTGAATTGACACTTGACAAATTTATAAGATATGGTAGTGAATGGAATGTTGTTAGAATTATTTCCCTTGATTTTGATATGATTCATTATAATCCTTTAACTGGCGGTAATAGCACATATATTGAAACACCTGCTTTTATAAAAGTGGAGAAAGCAATTGAAAATTTACAAAACAAAAATGATAGCAAATGTTTCCTATGGAGTGTACTCAGTTATTTTCATTTTAGACGTAGCAGTATGACTGTTGATTATCTTGAACAATTCAGGAACAGACAAAATTTGATTGGTATAAAGTTTCCTTTCACAGTGCATGACATTTAACAATTTTAATTACAAAATATTAACTTATCTAACACAGTGATTGCATATGATTCTGGTAAGAAAAAGTTTTTCCTGTACCATTGTTCAATTTATAGACAATGCAGACACAAAATTGATCTTTTACTTTTGTCAAATGTTACAACACCGAAAAAATGGTACTATGTTCTGATAAATACACATCAGGGGTAGAATGGTTTGTCATGACTACTGAGCCACAACTTGTCATCGCATAATGGACAAGTATTCATTTTTGTCCATTTTGATTTGATAGATCCATAACTAATAGACAAGCAAATTGTGATGGGAAAGCAAATTTAGACAAGCACATGGATTCGTGCTCAACATTTGCTATACAAAAAAACAATACTGCCTGAACAGGGTGAAATTTTGAAGTTTAGCAATTATTTGTACACTTTGGAAATAAATACATTGCATTTGCCAATTTTGAAAATTTTATTGTACCAACAAATGATAATAATGATGATGATAATGATGATGATGATGATGATGATGTGGATGGTGATATAAGAAATAGATTTACAAGGAAAACAAGAAAACACATTGCTTGCAATTACTCATTTATTATTTCAGATGAATTAGGTGGAATATTTCATGGTCCACATGTCTATGGAGCAACAAGTGTTGGCAAGAAAATTATTGAAAAATTTCTAGATGAAATCACAGGTCGAAACTGTTCTTTTGATATGCAAAATGAAGTGCTGATGATTGGACTAAATGAACAATAATTATTGGATTTCAACAATACTGAAAACTGTGTTCTGTGCAACAATGAATTTAGAGTCATTGATATTCGATGCAGACATCATTTGCATATGACTGGGATGTATCTCAGTACAATGAGATGTAATTTAAATGAAGTTTTGTGATTTAAATTCAAAAGCACCAAAACTCTAGAACTGTTTTTCCCATAATTTTTGTGGATATGACAGTCATTTCATTGTGAAGGCATTAGCAGGATGACACGAGAAAATTCATTGTATTGCAAAAAAAATTTCTCACAATTATAGTAGATCGGGTAAGATTTCTTGATAGCTATCAATTTTTGAGCTCAAGTCTACACTCTCTTGTGGCCAATCTTGCGAGTGATAGAGAAAACATTGAAACAAATTTCAAAGTGATGTGTAGCATATTCAACAAAAAAAAAACAACAGCTTCTATTACGCAAGTGTGTGTACCCCTATGAATATATAACAGATGCAGACAAATTTGAAGAACAACAACTGCCATCGATTTAGGCATTCTACAGTAGACTTGATAACACAGCATTATAAGTAAGCGATTACAAGCATGCACAAAAAGTATGGCGAGATTTTGACATTCAAACATTAGGCGATTATCATGATCTCTGCCTTCTCACAGACTGTTTATTGCTGGCAGATACTTTTCAAAATTTTAGGAATGTTTTTTTTTCGATTTATAAGCTTGACGTATCTCACTTTGCTTCGTTACCAGATTTTTCATTCAATGCAATGTTATTTTTGATAAAGAACACTTGGAATTAATCAGCAATGCTGATATAAACCTGCTTATAGAAACTGGTTTACGGGGCAGGTTGTCAGGCATTCCCCACCATCACACTGTCACAAACAATAAATTTATGGGCTGTAATTATAACCCAGCTATTGAAGCTAGTTTTTTGTTGTATCTTGATTGTACAAGCTCATACACTCATTCAATGATTGCATATAAACACCTGCAATCAAATCTTAGATTTTTATCACAAGATGATATTACAGCTTCAGGTGATTTTACAAGTATTGATGATGAAGCAGAAATTGGCTATATAATCGAAGCAGATCTGTCATATCCTGTTAGTTCACATGATTTACATAATGACTTTCAACTTGCACTGTTGAAAGATCAGCTGGTCACTCTTTTCTTGACAGCATAGTTTGGATTCTAATCAGGTACAAGAGTTGTTTCTGGAAAGAATGTTGAGTGGTAGGAGACCAAATGATGCAGGAGAAAAAAGAAAGAATTATGACTGGGAAGTATATGACTAGTAGTAGTTGAATTTTGTGAGTTTTGGCTCCAGTAGTGGTAATATGGTGGTTCTGATTTAAAAATTCCAAATATCCGAATGTTCAAATTTTTGAATGTTGGGAATTTTTGGGGAATCGGGAATGGTTGGGGGAAGGGCTATGGTGGGGGACAAAATAGCTGACTGGGTGGATGAGGGTTTTGGTAAAGGGGGTGGAAGGGGAACAACCTCCATTTTGAACATGCCCTCCTACATTCCTATTGATTGGGGGCCACGCCCCTCAGCTCCAATTGGCCTTGTGCAGAACTCTCAAATATACACTACCACTACAGTATTAAGAGTTTGACACATGGGATGAAGACTTATGGTCGGATAATCTGGATCATGATATACCAGGTTCTACTGTACCATAATGAAAAAAATCATGGCATAAGTGGATATCCCATGGTATAGGTCCTCTATGTTCCAAATTTCAAGCCAGTGTTTTGTCAACTCAAGCCAACTACTGTTAACTCCTGTCTATTAATTATCACTGTAATTATGCCCACGTGAGAATGTAAGAATGGTACAGTATTGATTGATTGATGAGAAATTACCCAAAGATAGTTCACAGTAAGATAGCTTTATACTTACTATTATATACCATTATACCAAATATACTAAATAGTTTATAAGATAGTCATAGTATATTCTATTCTTGCTGTTGAGGATTACCAGCATCACATTGCTCCACAGAATAGAAATACCCCACACAGCACACTGATGTTTATAAAACGTTTAATAAACGTTACCTCTTAAACATATGAAACATTTAGACAACGTTGTATGTTGTTGACCATCACGTTTTCTAAATGTTTATTCAACCTTTAGTTTTGTACTGACCTTTATGTTTAATAGACATTTATTTAAATGTTGTATTCAACATTTCAATAAACATTATATCAACGTTTTGATAAACATTATGGTCGACTTTCAATAAACATTATATCAATGTTTTGATAAAAATTATGGTCTACTTTCAATGAACATTATATCAATGTTTTGATAAACATTATAGTCAACATTTCAATAAACATTATATCAACGTTTTGATAAACATTATAATCAACCATTGGTTGAGCATTTGATTCTTTGGAAGTAGTACATATTGTCAAAATCCAGCCCATGTTGAAGCGTTATGTGTCATAATCCTGATCCATGGGGGGGACACAAAAATATATAATTATTGATTTTGAGTCATGAGATAATAGACCAAGATTATCACTTTTCAACCAGGAGTACGATTTCTTAGTATTGAAGGACTCACCTTTTGTCGGTATATATTGTAGCCTATTTCGCTCCATGGAGGGGCATAAATATACGATGAAAAGGAAATTAATAAGTAAAAAGATTGAATAAAAGAAGATTATTGAACAGTTACGGTATTTGAGGTTATAATTTAGCAGTATGTAGTTGTAGGTTAGGTTGACTAACCTTCGTTTGGCCGGGAAATTGATATAATTGAATTCAGAGTGTCTAAGTAGAATGACTGGTGTATGGATGAAACAGATTGAAAAAATCAATTTGCTCAATAGAGGGTTTGGCGGACTACAAAGGTAGGCAAAGTATGGGCCGTAAATTTCTAACTTAGCGCTATAGGTGATTATGTAGTGAGAATGCAGTTCAATCTGAATCTGCCAAATATGATCAATGCTGTCACTAGGATCAGACAGAGATAGTAATTTTGGAGTGAGCTTCTTCTCCAAATAATGACCAATATATTTAGGATCCAATAATTGTGCTATAGTTGGAAAAGATATTAGACCGCATAAAACAACAGACAGAATAGCAAATCCATGCGAACCAGTTCTCTGATAAATACTATGGGTTGTATGATGGCAAAATGCTGAACCAAAATAGTAAATATTTCGAGTACCGAGTTTAATTCTAATGTTGTCTATACGATCTATTACCTCTCCTTGCGACGTTGACAGGATGAGAATACAGGATTCACTCCACCTTGGTGTGGTAGGCTAGTGGCAGTCGATTTTTTATTTGATTCTGTGGGGTATTCCCAATAAAGTGATTTATTATTTGATAAGAATATCGACTACCATTTACCACGAGAAGAAATAATAATCAAAGGATAGATACTATACTCGATGATGTCTGACTATTGCAAAACAGGATGTGTCCTGCACGATCAAAACATGTCAGTCGAGAAAGAATGAATTTGGAGGTGTAATGGAGTAAACCCAGTTCAAGAAAATGGTAATATGGATAAATTCTGAAAGATATACTTTTACAGAAAATATTGAATAAATTAAATAAATAATAAATGAATAAGTAAATAATCATTCTATTTGTTCATGGACCAGCCATACAAATACAGAAATACAGTTAAATAGAGATACATGCACAATTATTCTATAATTCCAACACTAACCTCGAATAGAAATGAATTCTAAAGTAAAGTGTCAGTTCGTGAGAGAGCATGATTTCACTCTCTATGTCTGTTATAAATGTCTCCACTCCATGTGGATTATCAAACAATCAAGACTTATAGAATATTACTGCATAACTGAAAATTTATAACATGAAATATTGTATCAAGACATCAATGGAATAATTATAATTTAAATAAATACTTAAAGAACACAGCAATATCACAATTATAGATCAAACAATACTTCATAGCATATTACAGGAACATTAACATTACATTATAATACTACTTTGGATTGGAACAGGTACTTTAGGACAGGTACATTACTTAATAATTTTGACTACAAGGTTTCAAGCTATTGAATAAACTTACAGGCATTCTAATGAGTATAATGATGATAGTTAAGTCAGAAAGATTGATTTACAATAAGACTACACTAAACTTGGGTGGAAATTGAATTTTTCAAGCCAAACAAAATGTGATTAATTTACATAGGGCATGCAATAGCAATCATCACACATATTTTATATGAGTTACAGGAAATCCCACTTGTGAAATCACATACTCAAGTATCAACACTACAAATCAAGAAGCGAATATCAATTGCTTTTACTACATAGAGGAATACTCTATTTATTTTCCTCTTACTCAAATTTGATAGAAGTACCATTACTTTGTCAGCATCTGACACAACATTTTGGATGAATTTGCCAAGAAAGTAGGAACGAATAGAGTTATACATTGGACAGCGTACTAAGAAATGTTCTATATCTTCTCTCTCATGAATATTACAAATAGGACAATTCGACATACAGTTCAATTTTGTACCTCTATTATTAACATACAAGTATATAGATACATTAGTGGCCATTCGCAATTGAGTGATACAACGGACTTTGACAATGGGCATTTGGAATCCAAGCTGCTCACCCATCTTGAAATTGAGATTTAATTCTCTATAGTGAGGGCAATTCATAGAGCTGAGTGCTGCTCCTACATCTTCCGCATACAAACTATCTGTGTGATTTCTGAACAAGATTCCCTGTACAGCCTTCAACCTGTGAAAGAGGTCAGCTCTATCTCCTCATGCAATTACAATACCCTGATCACCGCACTTTTTCTGGAGATGAGACAACCATCCCGAGGCTCCATGTATATTGTTCTGCTCCAGTGCACAGTCCAACAACACCGAGAAACAGAGTTTAGGGTATCTACACTCAGACATCTGTAGGACCCTTAAAAGGAAACAGAAAGTTCTCTTCAATAGAATGTGACTGAGCCTCAATCTGCCCAATTCCAAACGTACCGCCCAACTCGGTGATAAGACATTCAACAGAAGAACACGTTTCAAAAAATACAACTGTGCTCTTTCCAAAACGTCAGCACAACCAAGACCCCGAACTTCAGAGCCATACAGAATCGAAGGCAGCACTACCGCATCGTAGAGTTTCATCTTAGCATCCCATGTGTCAGACTTGGCTCTTTGAAGAACCTGGACGACTGACTCTCCAGTAATTCTCGCCTTCCTAATTAAGCCTTCACAGAATTTCCGGAAGCAACCCGACGCAAGAAAGTCTACTCCAAGGTACCTATATCTGCTGACTATCTCTACTTCCTCACCTCGATAGTGAAATGATAAAACTTTTTTGCGGCCCCTAGCATGGAAAGGTACAATTTTTATTTTTTCAATATTGACAGTCAGCTTCAGGGATTCACAGTAGTCGGAAAGACAATTTAGCTTGTTACGCAGGTCCACCTCACTATCTGCAAAGATGACAATATCATCAGCAAACAGTAACATCAATATGTCAGTTTGGTTTTTCAATGGAATGCCATGGAAGCCTCTTCCCCTGAAAAAGGACTCAATATTTCTCAAAAAGCAGGAGAACAAAAATGGACTAAGTGAATCCCCCTGCAACACTCCTTTTGTAACTTCAATGGAGTCTGAAGTCCTATTCTCGCTTCTCACAACCAATGAAGCCCTGTCATAAAGTCCATTCAACAGCCTTATCATTTTACTGCTGACTCCACACAACCTAAGCTCGTCCCATAGAAGCCCATGAGGAACAGAGTCGAATGCAGATTGGAAATCAACAAATAAAGCAAGAAGTTTGCGGCGTCTAACCTTTATCTGGTGGAAAACAACTGTATGCAAAACAAATATATTGTCCAGACATCCACGCCCTCTCCTAAATCCACTTTGACACTCGGGCAGTATGTGACATTGATCAGCCCACTCTGACAGCCTTATCTCTAATGCATGTGTGAAAAGTTTTGTGATATTATTCAGCATTGCCAATCCTCTATAATTATTAGGGTTGTCCTTATCTCCCTTCTTATACAGAAAAAAACATGACAATTTTAGACCATTCCCGGGGTACCTCCTCCATATGTACTATTTTATTGAATGAATTTAGCAAATAATCTCTCCATTGCATTGGTAGAGCCTTGAAAAATTCATAATGTATTCCGTCGACACCAGGTGTTTTTTTGTTCTTTGATTTAGATTTTACCTGATCTAACTCCCACAAAGTGAACTCTCTATCCAGAAAGGGGTGTCTAGCATCACTAAACACAAACAATTGTTCCCTCTCACCTGCATATTTACTGCCAAGAAAGCGTGACCAAGATTCCAAAGAAACACCGTTAACATGCTTCTTTCCACCCTTGAAATATTTAACTGCTGTCCAAAACTCATAGGGATTTCTAACATTTCTTATGTTGTCTTCAACTTTATTTAAATATAAATTTCTTCTAATTTTGATTGTATCCCTGTAATTCTTCTTCAAATCAATAAATGCTTTCACAGCTGTATCCTCATATAACCTGGACCTAGCAAACCTGAATGCCCTGCGTACACTTCTTTTTGAAGCATTGCACTCAAGGTCGTACCAAGGTTCATTTTTAAAGCCACCAGTAAATTGTTTCCTATACATGCCAGATAAGTCAGCTGCCTCCCAGATAGATTTTGTAAAATTCTCAAAAATTAAATCAATTGGATTATTTGTATCATTGAGTTGAAGATTCAATCTAGGAGATAGCAACAACGCCTCTCTAAATGATTCGGCACAGCAGTTCGCCCAAACCAGCCTGTAAGAAATAGTTTTATCGCTCTCAGGTTCTAATATTGAAGTTTCTAAATCATCAACCAAGTCAATATCTATCTCAATCGGCAAGTGATCAGACGATAAAGAAATATCTGAAACTGTGAACTCACGTACAGTATTAAGGTGTGCCAAATCAATCCAAGCATAATCGATAACGCTTTTGCCGTTTTCATTGATAAAAGTATAGTTTCCTGGCTTATCTCCAAAACTTCTACCGTTTAGGACGACAAACAATTCATTCTCCATTAGATTTACCAGTTTCCTACCCTTGCTATTAATTTTCTTATCTAGCGAGGACCTTTCGCTATACAAACAATCAGTAGTGTTGAATAAAAATTCATCTTCAAAAGAATTTAAGTCACCTATTCTACAATTGAAATCTCCACCCACTATAATTGGCAGTTTTTCCCCACGAAATGAAATAATATTCTTATCGAATAATCGCTCTAGGCTATGAATACCCTCTTGCTCGAAACCTGATCGAAAATAGATGAGACCAACAATAAAACCATTTCCGTTTTTTTCCGCCTTCAGAAACAATAAGCAGCTACTATCAATAACAATGTCAAAACTTATATTATCTTTGATAAGAATCAGCAAGCCACCCACAGCTCGGCCACGCCTGTTATCTCTAATAGCCACTCTTTCCACTATTTTAAAACTATCAAATATAACTGAATCATTTATCTTATTATAAGCCCATGTTTCTGATATGGCAACTATATCAAATGAATTGATTCTTTGGCGCTGCTGGCCATCAATTGAAAGCAAATTACTCAATCCGTGACAGTTCCAAAACATTATTTTCAGTCGAGAATTAGACTTAATTGAAGGATTAAAATTATGATCCTCTTTAAAGGGTAAATGACTATGTCTACTGACATTTAGCGACTCCAGATTAACAAGTCTCTCACACTCGATGACTGGACTCACCCCCTCCATCTACTATGGTGGACCAGCGCCGCCAGGAAGCACACTAGGACTAGCACCAAGTGAGTGTCAAGCCCGTTCCTCGTTTTTGACTGCAACACACGTTGACTGCCCCCGGCCGCCGTCCTCAGCCAGCCAAGCAGGTTGTTGGCAGGGCGCGGCGGCTGACTCGTGCTGTCGCCGTCCCTCGCCGCCTCCACACATCGATTTCGCCGTCCATCTCCCCGTCGTCTCTTCGCACTGTGGTGTCCTCTCGATACATCAGTACGTCGCCTTCGAGTTATTGAATTCTCAGGGTGCTGGAGGGTGTCAAATAATGTAGCTCCTTGTCTTATTACTGTTGGGGCCGTGAAATCAGAAACCGGGCTGCAGGGTGCAGGAGAATCGAGAGCACCAGGTGATTGGTTGGGTGTGATAGGGTAAGATCCCAGAAATCGTATGTTGGGAGAACTTGACAACCGGATGATCCTCCTATTTCTAGAAAGCACACCACCTTCACCGTCAACATCAGCCATTGGCACCGTTGCTTCACCAACTTCACTCATCACAGTCTGTTTGACAAATTTTCCCAAGTGTTTGGAGAATAATCGTTTCCCGTGGCGATTGAGATGGAGACCATGTTTTGTGAAGTTGAATCTCCGGAGGAAGTCATTAATGTCTAGGTAGAAGAGCTGCAGCGCACCAACATAGTCATCCACCATTCTATATAGGTAAGAGTTGGAGTAGAGTATGCTCTCGTTAAGTGTGAGGTCGTCATAATGGCAGGGTACACTGCATATTACAATTTCCTTGGAAGATGGTTAATTGATGAGGTTCATTTTTATGAAAATCATTAGTACCAGTCAATATAACAATGACATCATCCTTAGTGAAGTCACTGACAAAATGGAGTCCATTGTGAATGATGTGTTTCAATTTAGCACCGGGCTTGGTGTGGACGAAAATTTCGAAGTCGTCATATAGATGATGGAGGTATTCACTCACCTCTCTTCCTTGACTGTCTGCTAATATTGTCATCCACCTTTTCTTCTTACTATAGGTTGAATCACTACGTTTCATGCAAAGAGTCTTAGATTGACTTTCCTTATCAGGTCTGTGAATTTGAGCTTTGACTAGTAGCTTGTGAGTAGTAGGCTCATCATTTTTTGATGGAGACAATGTATCACCAGAGAGCGACTCAAATCTATTCGTTACTTTTATAGTAGCTCTTGCCTCATTAACATTATGTCTTGCCTTAGCTGAGTGTCTTGGCGTAATAAAACCATCATTCTGAGAGATTGCCTTGTCGATAACAATGCTTTCATTCATAAGTACATTATTTTTTTCAGTTTCAATTATACAAATTATTTCATTTTTATTAATTAATTCTTCCACGCTTGCTGCGTGTTGTCATAGTAGTCATTTTACAAATCAAAACTAGCATCAATATTGAATAAATAAATGAACAGATTCTACAAATTACGATTTCTAACTGATACAGAATGAATATTGAGAGATAGCGGATTTGAATCTTTAATTTATAGATACTATGTGAAAATTTGGTACTCTTTGATTGAACAAAATGAAATGGATAATAGCCCTTGGAAAGGGTCATAAACTGCACTTGTTAAAATAGCACTAGCAGAATAAGTTAATAAAAAATTACAATTCAGAAAATAGAATAAATGAATAGTTAAAATGATTATCAGGGTTGGGTTTCGCCTAAGGAAAATAGACCTTTTGGCTAAGTACAGCGTGGATATTTAAATTCATTTCATACAATAAAAATCATTTATGATAACTTTATACCCTTAAACCTATAGTCATGACTTTTCTCAAATTGATGAATTTATACGCTGTATAATTTTCGTAGATTAACGGGGATCCCCTTTTATATATTCAAATAACTTACGTAGACTTTTGTTTCTGTTTTTTTGTTTTCTAAGTATATTCGGCCGTAGAATATATTGTTCCAGCTGGATCCTTCCCCATGGCGAAAAACATCAAACAGACCTCACTTTTATAATTTCAGGGTTTGTTTGAATGGAATTGAAAAACTTAGTATCATGGATTATTTTAGGAACTTTAGAACAACATTCTTAAAACAGAAAGACAAAGATTGAATTACATTAAAACAGAAATTAAAGCTTTTGAACAATTAAGTATATGGACTAGGTCTGTATCCCACTGGTGATTCCTGCAAAATGGCCTTGAGTCTCCTTCTTCTAATTTCCACTTGAGTTTCTACCTCGAATTTTATCTCGCCAAATTTACATACTAATTCAGGATTGGTCAGATTCTGTGACATAACCAATGCTCCTCGTATAATAAAATAATGAGAAGTACAGTTTATATTTTGAGATTCATAAAGAAACTTCCACGCAATTCGCTGATACAAGCTTCCGATTTATCCGCCGCCGAGTTGTTTCTAGTTGGAGAAGTACAAAGAGAAAACTTCACTTCTGAAATGTCACTGCTTAATAAGAATAAGAGCTGTCGTACAGAAGTTCAAATGCTCAATCCATTTTTAGATGGGAAATTAATATGCATAGGAGGGAGATTAATTCATCCAGAAATCTCTTATGTGAGAAAACATCCATTACTATTACCAAAGAGAGATAATTTTACTAATCGCTCAATAGTACATTATCATGAAAGAAATCTACATACTGGACCTTCACTTGTCCTAGCGCTAATAAGACAACGATTTTGGATATTAGGAGGTAGAAATGTTGTGCAAAATGTGATAAGATCCTGTAATATTTGCTTCAAATGCAATCCAAAACCATCATTCCCCATGATGGGAAATCTTCCGGCAGGAAGAGTAAATCAATGTCGAGCATTTTATCACACAGGAGTAGATTATGCAGGCCCATTTTGGGTGTCTTGGTCCAGATGAAGGGGAGTCCGACCGCAGAAGGCTTACCTGTGTCTGTTTGTTTGTCTAACTATCAAAGCCGTACATCTAGAATTAGCATCCGACTTATCAACTAAAACATTCCTATCCGCATTCAAAAGGTTCTTATCTTGTTGTGGACCCTGTAAATATGTATATTCAGATTGCGGTACCAATTTTATTGGAGCAAAAACTGAATTGAAAGAAGTATATCAACAAATACAATCGAACGATCATGTACAAACATTTGGCTCAAAATTGGCTAGTAACGAAATAGAATGGAAATTCAATCCGCCCTCTGCTCCACATTTCGGTGGCTTGTGGGAGGCTAATGTGAAATCAGTAAAATCGCATCTATATAAAGTAATTGGATCACAGATTCTAAGTTATGAAGGATTGTCTACAGTGCTGTGTCAAATTGAAGCAATATTGAACTCACGCCCATTGTACTGTTTGGGTTCTGATCCGAGTGAACCCTCAGCTTTGACACCCGCACATTTCATGTTCCAACAACCGCTGCATGGATTCCCAGCGAGTGATGTTTTGAACGAAGAAACCAATCATCTGGGTAGATATCAATTACTTGATTGTTTGATTCAAGAGTTTTGGAGAAGGTGGAGAATAGAATATCTCCATAATATGCAAAAGAGACAAAAATGGATGACTCCCACTAATCCAATAGAAGTTGGATCTATTGTTATAACAAAAACTGACAATAGTCCTTCACTCCACTGGCTTATTGGAGTTGTAGAAGAAGTCATACCAGGTGCAGACGGCAAGATTCGTGTAGTGAAAATACGCACAAAAACTGGAGTATTCACCAGGCCAGTGACAAAAATTTGTAAATTACCATCACAATGAATTATTAATGTTTGAAAGCAGCTTGCATATTATTCTTTATTATATATTTATTCATATCATTTGCATCGCTTATGGTTTTATAAGCCAGTTATAGCCTATTATTTTACAATCAAGAATATGAGATTACTTTTTTATTATTCTATTTTTATTTATTATCTTATTTCGTGTTTAGCCGTAATTATTTGCAGTTCCCATTACCTTTGTCACAATTTCCTTCCTTCAAACCTTTCTCTTCCGCGGGCCTCTTTCCCCTAAAGCCTTCAGTGAAAGCCTCCACTGAAGTGAAGATCTTTCCTCTTCCTCTTTCCTTTTTTCTCGCGTTTTTTCGCTTAATCTTCCCGTTTTTTCATATGTGGTTCAGAAACTGTCGTTTCAGGGCGGGGGAGTATGTAGAGGCCAGCAATCAAGTATTATTAGACAGGCAGGCAAGATAAGATAGCGACCGGTCGGCTACAAGGCCAATATTCACTTTTTCCCCTTTTATAGTTAGTTGTGGAATCGCTTTCCTCAGTGAAACAACTCGACGCTAAATTTGTTCTCCACCATTATTACTACAACGCTTGATACTTTATTCACATATTTCTGGAAACCTGCAGGTAGTACAGTATCTCCTTATTTTGATCAACCAACGGGTGAGTCATTTATGTTTCTTAATTAATATTTGCAATATACAGTCCACTTATTTCAATGCTATTACTGCCCCACCAGATTCTTTTTCACAATTTTGAACTATTTATTCATATTGTTGAGGTTATGGGTTGATATCTAATTCTTCTTCCATGCAACAATATAAAATAGACATATTAAATAAACATAAAATTATTTTTGGTTCTTTCTTACTGGTTTTTTACTTAATACACACTCATAAACACAATATTACCTTCGAACAACTATTCAATTTTTCGGCATTTGTGAAGTTGGTACTACTACTTGGTATTTCCTTTGCTTACAGCTGATTATCGATTTTCATAATCTCGAATCAATTTCATGTATTTTCAGGCCAAATGCTTATTTAAATATCCATGATATCCCATTTAATAATATTTACACGATTTATGCATGGATTTTTAATTTGACAAATTTATCCGGCCTTATTTTTAATAATAATTTCCTTTTTCAGGTCTGTAACGAGATGTCCATGGGAATTCATGTCAGTTTGAGTTGGAACATTACCTCGCATTGTTGTGGACAACTTATCAAATATTTACTAGGTGGGTATTATAGATATAAAAAATTGTTTACATTCTTTATCATCACTAGTTGGATTGATGCCTACTTATCTCGCTAACCACTAATGTTTGTTTATCCTTTCGTTATGATTGTTTACATCCATAGTTATTGTACCTTCTTCTTAGGTCAGCTAGGCTAATACTGTGAACTGGATCTTTGTTGTTGATGTTATGTGGTGTAAAATTTTTCAGTAATACTGAATATCCTTTAAAGTTGTCTCGATTGAAGACCTTTCATGTAGTATTATGGTGATAGATAAATTTTGAATAGATGCTGGCTTCTTAAATATTCCAATAGGAGATGAAATGAGACATATTTAGGTTATGGTTACTATGTTGTTGTTATTGGAGACAATCTCAACCGCTAAGATGAAATCCAGTGTGTATAATATTGTTGACATATGAAGCTTTGTTATTATTTAATGAAGTTGAATTTAAAGTTTTACTCCGCCGTCTCTCATTCAGTATTATTTATAATAATTGGAGTGAGAATCTATGTTGATTTTTGACCGTCCTGTTATTTAATAATTGTTCAAATCTGGTATGGTTGTGATGGAGATGAATCCTTTCCGTAATAAGCCATTTTCCTTGAATTGTTGTTAACTTAGTTGGCTTCCACCGCACATGCCAGAAGTGGTTGTGGGTTTTTTCAAACATAGTTCCTCCTTTCTGACTGGTAACATGAAGTTGGGTGTTTTTGAACTCAACATGTTTGCGGAGATTGTGGATTTTTCTGGATAGTGTTTTCCTATCCTGCATGTGGGTGTGAACTGGGCTTGATCTTGATTTCATATGATGGGGAGGACTGTAGAATCTCTGGAATGTTTGCCGTTTCTTTAAAACTGATTTCCTGCTTCTTTTCTGAGTGGTGATTGGATGAAGGGTGATTGACTTTAATTTGGCTTGATGGTGGTGTTTGTGGATCCTTCTAAATACTCTTCTTATTTGTTGAATTTCCTTCCTGCTTAACTGTTGTCTTGATTTTCTGTGGTATTTTATTCGTCTTCTGTTGTTGTGATTATGTGACAGGTTATGATGTTTGCCGGTTTTGTTTGTTACAGGAGGTGTCTTCAGTGGATTGGTGGTGCTAGCCATCGGCGGTTTGGGCTGTCCCTCAGATTGGTGGATGGCATCCTCCAGCTCCTCTCTGTGTTCGGTGAGATACGAGTTGGCTCCAACATGGACATGCTGAGTAGGTTGATTTTCCATGCTTGTACTGTATTTGTTTGCTGGCGCCATGATCTGGGACATCCCTTCCATTCTGGTATTGAGTTTGTCAGAGAATTGTTCCGATTTCATGATCATATCTTTAATTGCTCCAGTATGTTCTAACCTTTTCCGATCAATCATGTCAGCGATCCTTGTTCCCATTACTGCACATCTAGCTTCAATCTTTTCCATAATGGTTGTAGTGTGGTTCTCCATGTAAGCTAATAATTGCCGGAACTCTTCTTTCCGCTCTTCTCTGTCCCTATCTCTCTCTTCCTGGTGTTTTTTTGGTCCTTCTTCCACCGTTCGTCAAACTTGATCATCATCTGCTCGGTTGTAGCAAGGGTGCTATTTGCCAGTGCTAGTGATAGGGGTCCATGAGTGTCCTCGAGTAATGCATATTCTTCATTTGCAGGTATTGAAGGGGCGGCGTGTGGAGGTGAGGTTGTCGGTACATCCTGGAGATCGATCTGGGTGGACGAATGCTGCCCCAGATTATTGGTGTTGAAGCCCATGGAGGATATGCTGCCGGGCTCGCGACCTCTTGGGGTCTCCACCTCATCGTCTACTCGAGTGGGAGTGCTGGAAGGAGTGTCATCAACTGTTGCCGCATCCGTCTGTGCGCTGGGTCCTGAGGGTAGTGCGACTGGGTATGAGACATCCAAATTTGGGTTGGAGTCTTCCATGGTGAAGTGATAAATTCATGGATGATGGTAGGGAAGTTCGAGCAGCAGTTCGGTAATATGTGGGCGGACAAGTGGATCGGTGCTGATTTGCTTGAACTGATCTAAGTGATGAGATGTGTGAACAACAAATATTTATCACAATGATTAGTGCCACGAGATGATTAGAGAATAATTCAGTGTACGTTGACCTTCAATTGTTCGAGGTAAAACACATAAAACAGTGAGAAATTAACAATAAAAAACAACATATAAGACAAAACATATAACGATTTCCTGTGAGGTACGATATAAAACCTTCTTGTTTTATAATTTTCATGTGGTTTAGTCCACATACAAAATTGATCTGTTCAATCTCAAGTTTGTTCTTCCTCTCCCCTAAAAATTCATCACTAGCTGACGAATCTTTTACCCACATTGATCATGCAGGGCACGCCCTATTAATAATTTAGGTTCTGTGTCACTCTAGTTTGATTAGGATTGCTATGATGGATTTTCAGGCTAAATTTGACAAGTTGTGTTTGATTCAAAGTTTGAAAAAATGTCTGGGTACTAGTGAAATAATTATGTAATCTAATAGTGTAGCTGTACATGCCTAAGGGTCTCATCAGAGGCTAACACAGTTGGGCACCATGTGTCAAAATCCAGCCCACGTTGAAGCGTCATGTGTCATAATCCTGCTCCATGGGGGGACACGAAAATATATAATTATTGATTTTGAGTCATGAGATAATAGACCAAGATTATGATTTTTCAACTAGGAGTAAGATTTTTTAGTATTGAAGGACTCACCTTGTGTCGGTATATATTGTAGCCTATTTCGCTTGGTGGAGAGGCATGAATATACGATAAAAAGAGAATTAATAATTAAGAAGATTGAATAAAAGAAGATAATTGAACAGTTACGGTATTTGAGGTTATAATTTAGCAGTATGTAGTTGTAGGTTAGGTTAACTAACTTTTGTTTGGCCGGGGAATTGGTATCATTAAATTCGGAGTGTCTAAGTAGAATGACTGGTGTACGGATGAAACAGATTGAAAAAATTAATTTGCTCAATAGAGGGTTTGGCAGACTACAAAGGTAGGCAAAGTATGGGCCATAAATTTCTAACTTAGCGCTATAGGTGATTATGTAGTGAGATAGAATTGAATCCAATTCGGTAATAAAATGCAGTTCAATTTGAATATGCCAAATATGATCAATGCTGTCACTAGGATCAGACAGAGATAGTAATTTTGGAGTGAGCTTCTTCTCCAAATAATGACCAATATATTTAGGATCCAATAATTGTGCTATAGTTGGAAAAGATATTAGACCGCATAAAACAACAGACAGAATAGCAAATCCATGCGAACCGGGTCTCTGATAAATACTATGGGTTGTATGATGGCAAAATGCTTAACCAAAATAGTGAATATTTCGAGTACCGAGTTTAATTCTCATGTTGTCTATACGATCTATTACCTCTTCTTGCGACGTTGACAGGATGAGAATACAGGATTCACTCCACCTCGGTGTGGTAGACTAGTGGCAGTCGATTTTTTATTTGATTATGTGGGATATTCCCAATAAAGTGATTTATTATTTGATAAGAATATCGACTACCATTTACCACCAGGAGAAATAATAATCTAATGATAGATACAATACTTCATAGCATATTACCAAAATTTACAGGAACATTAACATTACATTATAATACTACTTTGGATTGGAACAGGTACTTTAGGACAGGTACATTACTTAATAATTTTAACTACAAGGTTTCAAGCTATTGAATAAACTTACAGGCATTCTAATGAGTATAATGATGATAGTTAAGTCAGAACGATTGATTTACAATAAGACTACACTAAACTTGGGTGGAAATTCAATTTTCCAAGCCAAACAAAATGTGATTAATTTACATAGGGCATGCAATAGCAATCATCACACATATTTATATGAGTTACAGGAAATCCCACTTGTGAAATCACGTACTCAAGTATCAACACTACAAATCAAGAAGCAAATATCAATTGCTTTTACTACATAAAGGAATACTCTATTTATTTTCCTCTTACTCAAATTTGATAGAAGTACCATTACTTTGTTGGCATCTGACACAACATTTTGGATGAATTCGCCAAGAAAGTAGGAACGAATAGAGTTATACATTGGACAGCGTACTAAGAAATGTTCTATATCTTCTCTCTCACGAATATTACAAATAGGACAATTCGACATACAGTTCAATTTTGTACCTCTATTATTAACATACAAGTATATAGATACATTAGTGGCCATTCGCAATTGAGTGATACAACGGACTTTGACAATGGGCATTTGGAATCCAAGCTGCTCACCCATCTTGAAATTGGGATTTAATTCTCTATAGTGAGGGCAATTCATAGAGCTGAGTGCTGCTCCTACATCTTCCGCATACAAACTATCTGTGTGATTTCTGAACAAGATTCCCTGTACAGCCTTCAACCTGTGAAAGAGGTCAGCTCTATCTCCTCATGCAATTACAATACCCTGATCACCGCACTTTTTCTGGAGATGAGACAACCATCCCGAGGCTCCATGTATATTGTTCTGCTCCAGTGCACAGTCCAACAACACCGAGAAACAGAGTTTAGGGTATCTACACTCAGACATCTGTAGGACCCTTAAAAGGAAACAGAAAGTTCTCTTCAATAGAATGTGACTGAGCCTCAATCTGCCCAATTCCAAACGTACCGCCCAACTCGGTGATGTGACATTCAACAGAAGAACACGTTTCAGAAAATACAACTGTGCTCTTTCCAAAACGTCAGCACAACCAAGACCCCAAACTTCAGAGCCATACAGAATCGAAGGCAGCACTACCGCATCGTAGAGTTTCATCTTAGCATCCCATGTGTCAGACTTGGCTCTTTGAAGAACCTGGACGACTGACTCTCCAGTAATTCTCGCCTTCCTAATGAAGCCTTCACAGAATTTCCGGAAGCAACCCGACGCATGTTTGTGGCCCCTAGCATGGAAAGGTACAATTTTTGTTTTTTCAATATTGACAGTCAGCTTCAGGGATTCACAGTAGTCGGAAAGACAATTTAGCTTGTTACGCAGGTCCACCTCACTATCTGCAAAGATGACAATATCATCAGCAAACAGTAACATCAATATGTCAGTTTGGTTTTTCAATGGAATGCCATGGAAGCCTCTTCCCCTGAAAAAGGACTCAATATTTCTCAAATAGCAGGAGAACAAAAATGGACTAAGTGAATCCCCCTGCAACACTCCTTTTGTAACTTCAATGGGGTCTGAAGTCCTATTCTCGCTTCTCACAACCAATGAAGCCCTGTCATAAAGTCCATTCAACAGCCTTATCATTTTACTGCTGACTCCACACAACCTAAGCTCGTCCCATAGAAGCCCATGAGGAACAGAGTCGAATGCAGATTGGAAATCAACAAATAAAGCAAGAAGTTTGCGGCGTCTAACCTTTATCTGGTGGAAAACAACTGTATGCAAAACAAATATATTGTCCAGACATCCACGCCCTCTCCTAAATCCACTTTGACACTCAGGCAGTATGTGACATTGATCAGCCACTCTGACAGCCTTATCTCTAATGCATGTGTGAAAAGTTTTGTGATATTATTCAGCATTGCCAATCCTCTATAGTTATTAGGGTTGTCCTTATCTCCCTTCTTATACAGAAAAAACATGACAATTTTAGACCATTCCCAGGGTACCTCCTCCATATGTACTATTTTATTGAATGAATTTAGCAAATAATCTCTCCATTGCATTGGTAGAGCCTTGAAAAATTCATAATGTATTCCGTCGACACCAGGTGTTTTTTTGTTCTTTGATTTAGATATTACCTGATCTAACTCCCACAAAGTGAATTCTCTATCCAGAAAGGGGTGTCTAGCATCACTTAACACAAACAATTGTTCCCTCTCACCTGCATATTTACTGCCAAGAAAGCGTGACCAAGATTCCAAAGAAACACCGTTAACATGCTTCTTTCCACCCTTGAAATATTTAACTGCTGTCCAAAACTCATAGGGATTTCTAACATTTCTTATGTTGTCTTTAACTTTATTTAAATATAAATCTTTTTTAATTTTGATTGTATCCCTGTAATTCTTCTTCAAATCAATAAATGCTTTCACAGCTGTATCCTCATATAACCTGGACCTAGCAAACCTGAATGCCCTGCATACACCTCTTTTTAAAGCATTGCACTCAAGGTCGTACCAAGGTTTATTTTTAAAGCCACCAGTAAATTGTTTCCTATACATGCCAGATAAGTCAGCTGCCTCCCAGATAGATTTTGTAAAATTCTCAAAAATTAAATCAATTGGATTATTTGTATCATTGAGTTGAAGATTCAATCTAGGAGATAGCAACAACGCCTCTCTAAATGATTCGGCGCAGCGGTCCGCCCAAACCAGCCTGTAAGAAATAGTTTTATCGCTCTCAGGTTCTAATATTGAAGTTTCTAAATCATCAACCAAGTCAATATCTATCTCAATCGGCAGGTGATCAGACGATAAAGAAATATCTGA
Source organism: Nilaparvata lugens (assembly GCF_014356525.2). Lineage (NCBI taxonomy): Eukaryota > Metazoa > Arthropoda > Insecta > Hemiptera > Delphacidae > Nilaparvata > Nilaparvata lugens. The sequence goes on along the minus strand of NC_052506.1, from coordinate 94,333,334 downwards.
AACTGTGAACTCACGTACAGTATTAAGGTGTGCCAAATCAATCCAAGCATAATCGATAACGCTTTTGCCGTTTTCATTGATAAAAGTATAGTTTCCTGGCTTATCTCCAAAACTTCTACCGTTTAGGACGACAAACAATTCATTCTCCATTAGATTTACCAGTTTCCTACCCTTGCTATCAATTTTCTTATCTAGCGAGGACCTTTCGCTATACAAACAATTAGTAGTGTTGAATAAAAATTCATCTTCAAAAGAATTTAAGTCACCTATTCTACAATTGAAATCTCCGCCCACTATAATTGGCAGTTTTTCCCCACGAAATGAAATAATATTCTCATCGAATAATCGCTCTAGGCTATGAATACCCTCTTGCTCGAAACCTGATCGAAAATACGTGAGACCAACAATAAAACCATTTCCGTTTTTTTCCGCCTTCAGAAACAATAAGCAGCTACTATCAATAACAATGTCAAAACTTATATTATCTTTGATAAGAATCAGCAAGCCACCCACAGCTCGGCCACGCCTGTTATCTCTAATAGCCACTCTTTCCACTATTTTAAAACTATCAAATATAACTGAATCATTTATCTTATTATAAGCCCATGTTTCTGATATGGCAACTATATCAAATGAATTGATTCTTTGGCGCTGCTGGCCATCAATTGAAAGCAAATTACTCAATCCGTGACAGTTCCAAAACATTATTTTCAGTCGAGAATTAGACTTAATTGAAGGATTTAAATTATGAGCCTCTTTAAAGGGTAAATGACTACGTCTACTGACATTTAGCAACTCCAGATTAACAAGTATCTCACACTCAATGACTGGACTCACCCCCTTCCATCTACTATGGTGGACCAGCGCCGCCGGGAAGCACACTAGGACTAGCACCAAGTGAGTGTCGAGCCCGTTCCTCATTTTTCGACTGCAACACACGTTGACTGCCCCCGGCCCCCGTCCTCAGCCAGCCAAGCAGGTTGTTGGCAGGGTGCGACAAGCTGACTCATGCTGTCGCCGTCCCTCGCCGCCTCCACACATCGATTTCGCCGTCCATCTCCCTGTCGTCTCTTCGCACTGTGATGTCCTCTCGATACATCAGTACATCGCCTTCGAGTTATTGAATTCTTAGGGTGCTGAAGGGTGTCAAATAATGTGGCTCCTTGTCTTATTACTGTTGGAGTCGTGAAATCAGAAACCGGGCTGCAGGGTGCAGGAGAATCGAGAGCACCAGGTGATTGGTTGGGTGTGATAGGGTAAGATCTCAGAAATGGTATGTCGGGAGAACTCGACAACCGGATGATCCTCCTATTTCTAGAAAGCACACCACCTTCACCGTCAACATCAGCCATCAGCACCGTCGCTTCACCAACTTCACTCATCACAGTCTGTTTGACAAAGTGTTTGGAGAATAATCGTTTTCCGTGGCGATTGAGATGGAGACCATGTTCTGTGAAGTTGAATCTCCGGAGGAAGTCATTAATGTCCAGGTAGAAGAGCTGCAGTGCACCAACATAGTCATCCACCACTCTAGATACGTAAGAGTTGGAGTAGAGTATGCTCTCGTTAAGTGTGAGGTCATCATAACGGCAGGGTACACTGCATATTACAATTTTCGACTTGAGCTTGAGTTCAAGGAGAGAGCTGATTCCTTGGAAGATGGTTAATTGATGAGGTTCATTTTTATGAAAATCATTAGTACCAGCCAATATAACAATGACATCATCCTTAGTGAAGTCACTGACAAAATGAAGTCCATCGTGAATGATGTGTTTCAATTTAGCACCGTGCTTGGTGTAGACGAAAATTTCGAAGTCGTCATATAGATGATGGAGGTATTTACTCACCTCTTTTCCTTGACTGTCTGCTAAGATTGTCATCCTCCTTTTCTTCTTACTATAGGTTGAATCACTACATTTCATGCAAAGAGTCTTAGATTCACTTTCCTTATCAGGTCTGTGAATTTGAGCTTTGACTAGTAGCTTGTGAGTAGTAGGCTCATCATTTTTTGATGGAGACAACTTATCCCCAGAGAGCGACTCAAATCTATTCGTCACTTTCATAGTAGCTCTTGCCTCATTAACATTATGTCTTGCCTTAGCTGAGTGTCTTGGCGTAATAAAACCATCATTCTGAGAGATTGCCTTGTCGATAACAATGCTTTCATTCATAAGTACATTATTTTTTTCAGTTTCAATTATACGAATTATTTCATTTTTATTAATTAATTCTTCCTTTAAATGAATGTTTGATGCTCGTAGTTCTTTGATGCACGCTTTCAACTCCAATATTTCCTCATCAGCTTTCTCTTCATTTAATAAAGACTCTTCAAAATTTTCCTTGCATCTACTTTTTTCGCACTCTAATTGTCTAGTCAGTTCTGAATTTTCATTCAAAAGTTCCATTCTTTCATTTAGCAGTTCCCCATTGCATGAGATTGCAGTGTCCAGTTTGTTCAATGCACTAACAATATTCGGAATTAAATCAATAATAGAATCGTTTGTGAATTTTTCTGCAGTCACAGCCAGAGTTCCTCCAATGTTGATGGCCAAGTCTATCACCTCATCATTAGCAAGAAAATTGTTCATGTGTTAAGTTCCAACTCTGCTCCACGTAATAACAGCTCAAGCTTGCTGCGTGTTGTCATAGTAGTCATTTCACAAATCAAAACTAGCGTCAATATTGGATAAATTAATGAACAGATTTTACAAATTACGATTTCTAACTGATACAGAATGAATATTGAGAGATAGCGGATTTGAATCTTTAAATTATAGATACTATGTGAAAATTTGGTACTCTTTGATTGAACAAAATGAAATGGATAATAGCCCTTGGAAAGGGTCATAAACTGCACTAGTTAAAATAGCACTAGCAAAATAAGTTAATAAAAAATTACAATTCAGAAAATAGAATAAATGAATAGTTAGAATGATTATCAGGGTGGGTTTTGCCTAAGGAAAATAGACCTTTTGGCTAAGTACAGCGTGGATATTTGAATTCATTTCATACAATAAAAATCATTTATGATAACTTTATACCCTTAAACCTATAGTCATGACTTTTCTCAAATTGATGAATTTATACACTGTATAATTTTCGTAGATTAACGGGGATCCCCTTTTATATATTCAAATAACTTACGTAGACTTTTGTTTCTGTTTTTTGTTTTCTAAGTATATTCGGCCGTAGAATATATTGTTCCAGCTGGATCCTTCCCCATGGCAAAAAACATCAAACAGACCTCACTATTATAATCTCAGGGTTTGTTTAAATGGAATTGAAAAACTTAGTATCATGGATTATCCTAGGAACTTTAGAACAACATTCTTAAAACAGAAAGACAAAGATTGAATTACATTAAAACAGAAATTAAAGCTTTTGAACAATTAAGTATATGGACTAGGTCTGTATCCCACTGGTGATTCCTGCAAAATGGCCTTGAGTCTCCTTCTTCTAATTTCCACTTGAGTTTCTACCTCGAATTTATCTCGCCAAATTTACATACTAATTCAGGATTGGTCAGATTCTGTGACATAACCAATACACTGAATGGGTGGTGTCAATGTGTCCAACTTTGAAGCTTTTAAATGGGGCAAAATCCCTGATTGTAGGTTGTTCTAAAATATCATTTAGTTCCATATAATTATAAGAATGTACAAATAAATAATAAAAATTCGTCTATGGTGATATGCATTTGTCAAATAGCTTCAAAGGGTAGCTAAAGATTTTGTAGAACATAGACATGCTTTCATAACATATAGTGGATATATAAGAATTTACGTGCTTGTAATTATAACAGACATAATAATAATTAAATATTCTTTTTTTGTTTATATGGTTTTTCATATGTTAGAATATCGACCCTCAATCATCATATAATGGCTAAGCTAATTTATCTTCATATTTCTAACAAATACATCTGCATAACAGTTCATTAAATAAATATTTAGGCCCATTCGGCATAGAAATTGAAATATAAAAATGAAAAGATTGATATTATATAATCTTTACAATTGATCATAGTCGAACTGCCTTCTCAATTGGCTACTTGTTGGCAAGTTTGCCTTGGTCTGTTTTGGGGTTATGTTTTTTTTCAAATCTAACCTTCAAATATTGTATTACTGATCAAATTAATAAACATACAAACATATATGGTTTTTTCCATTGACAAATTTTTGAAAGGTATATAATTACTGATTTATTTGTTTCATACTCTGTAGGTTAGATAACTGTCGTTTATCCACCTCAGATAAGATTGTAGTGCTTTTTGGTGATGGAATTTATTTTGTTCTTATAACGGCCTATGAATAAATCAATCTATAGTTTGAGGGCTGTACAATCTTTTGGTACATCACAATATCTTCAGGCAGGACATACTAAAGGAGGTGCAATGCAAAGTAGCACGGCATTTTACATTCATAGGGGCTTCTTCATATTTGAATGTTTGAATGGAAGCATAAATATACGCACTGTACGTGGTAAAGAGTGGTGCAAATGAGGAGAAATCGAAAAGACCAATATCATCTTCTTTCATCACTGTGCTGCATTGCGCCTCCTCCCACATCCAGCCTTAAGATACAAACTATCTCTCAGAATTCCAATGAACCAGCAAACGTATCTATGTACTTATTGTACTAAAAAATTCTATTCTTACTCACTCACTTGCCAATAGCAATTAATGGAAAAGTAAAAAAATTGAAAAGACAGGAGAGTTCATAGTTGGCGGCGCAGTGCAAGATCTGTACAAAAATTCAGCTATAATCATAAAACCAAACTGATGGAAGGTAGTACAGCTGCGCATGTGTGTGGTCTCAACTCTCTGGTCTCTGCCACACATTTATTTAACAAGTATGAATTGTACATGAAGAAAATGTTAAAGTGATCAACTTAAATTTGTAGCAGCTATGGTACTTTAATAGCACACTTTAACATAGACAATTTGCTAAAAAAAACGTACAGTATTACAAAAAAAATAAATGATTTATTGACAGTTCGGAGCAAATATCAGTTCACATATTTTTTTCCGGTCTGGAACCTTGCTTTGGAATATTTCATCCAGGTTAATAGTATTATGACCTCAACAAATTCAGCATCTGAGGCAGGAGTCGTTTTTGATTTAAGTTTCACTCCACCTGTGAAAAAAAATTATGGTGATTCAAATGAACTTGGACAAATCTATAATTTTATGTGTTCATTAGTTGTGTGAGTTTTGTGTGAATATCTCAATATTCTTTATTATTGTATGGTTGTGTTTTTTTGGTCTACATTTCAACATTGTTCATCTACTCTCGGATTCCTTCCTTCTTCTAGAGTGCAAATCTTTACAGTAACAAAAATTTTGACACATAACCTCAATATTTTTACTAATTTTCAATCAATGATTCTAATTTTGTAATTTACTGTTAAGGGCAAATGCCTGTTTGTAATAGGTTAATTTAAATAGATGACTAAATATTATTTGTTACTTGGGGCATAAGATACATTAAATCTTTACAAGCATTCACATTCAGTTAATACTAACATATGAATCATTGATAGAACTAAGTAACATAGTTCTGCAGCTGCACTTCTGACCCAATTTTCCTTGTGCCTTAAGTCTCCAATTGTTCTTTGGAAATTACTATACTAATTTTCAGCTTCATAGATGAAATTAAGAATCTGAGCCTATTCAATTATAAAGTTATCATTTTAAAATCTTGAAACTGCTTCAGTAATTCTTGAATATATTGTAGGGAAGTTTGGTTGTAAAGGTTGTTCATGAATTTGTTTTTGAAGTTGTAAAGTAAGTCGTTTATGAATGGTGAAAGAATTGATTCTTGAAGGAAATAGTAGAGTGCAACTTACTGGAAATGGTTTCCATCAGATGTAGAAAGGAGTTTTAAATCCAATCCAACTGTAGTTGGCCGCATAGGCTATTCATCTGTCATGGTAGATTTTATTCATTTATTCATTTATACATTAATAGATACAAAGGAACAACAGGCTCAAAGCCCAAAACTGTTCCTTTCCCAAATTTAGATAGAAATTGTCCAAAAATAGGTTATGTTTACACTACACGTTTTTTGTCCAATTTTGAGTCCAAAATATTTTATAAACTAGGAATTTAGGATTTAGGAAAGTTGAAAACCAAATTTAATAGTAATACTCCACTAAATCATCACTAATAACTGAAAATACTGTATTAATAATTGAAAAATTTGAATGCAAAAAGAAACTCAAACGTACTCCTAAAACAACAGCTGAATTAAAATGTAGTATATGCTTCTGCAGTTCTATTCCCACCTTTGCCTGAAATCAAATGAAACATTAAATGTATGAAAGCGATTTTCTAATTAAAAGGAATTTTTCAAGTGATAGTAAATAATATAACAATAAACCAATACAAGAGAGTATTCAAGGACCTTACATAGTAGTACTGAACTAATTATCAAATTGTAGCCTATCAATGAAAATTATTGCTTCTATTTACAATTTATTTAAAGTATTTCTCAAGGGGGGGATTTTATACTTGTCATATTGGAATAAATATGCTTTAATCTAATCAAAATATTAAAAAAAATTTAGTTCAAATGTAACTATAGTCCCTAATAAATATAACTAATAATTAGTGAGTGGGCCTATTATGGTGTTATGAATATAGTTCTATTATTGTAACATTTTACAATAGCTTCTTTTATATCATAATCATCCATGATATTGAATCAATCTATTATAATATTACTGAATCATATAATCACTAGCTTAAAATGTATTGAATCATGAAATTAAAACCACTAACTTAATAGTTTTTTTACAAGTTTGAGGTTAACCAACAATGCTAACAGTTGTGTTTGTAAGTGTTCACCTGTTAGTGTTTGAAAATGATAAACATTCAACTTATACACACTAAAAATTGCAATTACTGTTATATTAGGGTTATGAATAGGGCCTGACATCAAATCTTAAAACTTCTCCAGTAATTCTTAAATATATTGTAGGTAGCCTAAGTTTGTTTGTAAAGGTTA
>NC_052506.1:94258263-94326227 GCF_014356525.2 Nilaparvata lugens | reverse complement strand
TAAGATCATCATGAATGATGGATTCAAATATTTTCATTAGATTGAGATTGCACCTATTGGTCTGTAATTTGAATATCTTTTTTTTGTCCATTTTGATGAATAGGTTTGAGTAGTGTTGTTTCATCTTCGGTGGGATTTCCTGTTTCAATTATTGTGTTGTATGGTGAAGGAGAATACTTTTTAGGTTTTCAAAATGGTCTCCTATATGTTTTGGTTTTATATTATCAATTCCTGGAGAGGCAGTTCTTAATGTCCTTATATGACTGGAATGGTGTCTTCTTCCTTACATTGAGTACAGTATCTCGTTAACTGCTTCCATGTTTTCTCGGCATCTCCGATATGATTTATGATCTTTGACTTTATTGTAGTCGTTGTTACGAATTCTCTAATATTTCAATAGTTAGATTGTTTCTGTGGTTTTTATATCATTTTTCAATTAGTTATTATTTGGTTGTCTTTCTAATCTGTTCCACAATACATCTTTCATTTTGGTTCGGTAAAATCGCTGGATTTTTTCATTCTTCTTATTGCGGATTTTTATTGTAGCTTTGCATAAATGTTCTCAAATTTTAAAACAATTTAGTCCAGATCTTTTTTGGATCGTTTGATGTTAAATGATCATCCCAGTTAGTATCCTAATCATATTTACCACAAGCCTATCCGAGATAATCTCTATCTTTACATCTGTCACTGATGTTTCTGTTTCAATTCCATTCAGCTCAAAACCAATCATATAATGATCTGTTATTTTTGTTTTAATAAACATTGTCTCTATCTGATTTGGGTTTATTCTAGAATTGATATGGTCTATGCATGAAGACATTATACAGGGTAGGTGAAAAGTCCGAGAACTGCTTAATATCTCATTCACAAAGGTAATTTGATGGTGGGTGTGATTGGGGATCCTACTCAAATTGGGAAAAAAAATTTACAATGACTTTAAAATTATGGTCCGTTATCTTGGATCCACCATATTGGATGCAACTTCATTTTTTTAAATAGGGAGGTGGTCTTGGGATACATGATTTCGATAGGGAATTTGAAGGAAAAATGATTGGTGGTAACGCATATCAATATCTCGAACCGTTTCAGATATTCATAACAATCGATTTTCATAATGGCAAGAAAAGTTGTGTGAGTGCACCACACCAGATTTTTCTAATAGGAAGGTGGTCGTGCGATACATGACTCCCAAAGGAAATTGAAGAAAAAATGAATGGTGGAACCCATATCGATATCTCGAACCGTTTCAGAAATATTCACATCATTAATCAATACTATCTAAGCAGAAAAGAGAGAAAAAAGTCTGAGAACGGCTTAGTATCTCATAAAAATAAGTAATTCTAAGGTGAGTGTGATTGGGGATGCTACTCGAATTGAAAATACTACTCTACTATGACTTTAAAAATCTGGTCCGCCATCTTGGATCCACCATTTTCAATGCAACTTTTTTTTTAAATAGAAAGGTGGGATGTGATACATGATTAGATACAAAATTTCGAGAAAAGATGAATGGCTAAAACCGCACATCGATATCTCAAACCGTTTAGAAGATATTCATTATTGATCAATACCACTCATGTATTCATATCTGATTTGCATGGTTCGGATTGATAATGTTAAATCTTCTGAACGGTTTGCAATATAGATGTGCGGTTTTCGCCATTCATTTTCCCTTGAAATTCCGTATCGAATCTATTATCGCATGACCACCTTCCTATTTAAAAAAAAAGTTGCATTCTAAATGTTGGATCCAAGATGGCGGACAAGATTTGTAGAGTAGTATTTTCAATTCGAGTAACATCACTGATCTTACCCACCTTAGAATCACTTCTTTTTATGAGATACTAAGCCATTCTCACACTTTTTTCTCTCTTTTCTGCTTAGAATAGTATTAATTCATAATGTGAGTATTTCTGAAACGGTTCGAGATATCGATATGTGGTTCCACCATTCATTTTTTCTTCAAATTTCCTATGGGAGTCATGTATCGCACGACCACCTTCCTATTAGAAAAATCTGGTGTGGCGCACTCACACAACTTTTCTTGCCGTTATGAAAATCGATCACCTGACGCTAGTGTTCCCGCACATCTCAAGTCTACTACTTTTCAAAGATCTGAGCCAGCTGGTGACATGACAATAATGCTCAAAACACACGAGGTCTGTTATCTCTTCATAGTGAATGATTTTATAGAATCAGTTGACAACCGTTTGCAATATTGAAATAATCACTTTTTCTCAAATTTCGAGCTAATTTTCAATTTAGGTGAAAATGTTACTGAAAATTAATTATAGAGATTTTTGTGCTCGTTTTTTTTCATTCGAAATTCCTTGTTTAAATTGTATCTGAAGCCTGATAATTGAGAATCCGAAATCAAACTTTGCATAGATGGGGCGGATCTCCTGAAATTTTACAGATATGGGACTTGTGGCAGTTGATATAGCTTATCAATGACTATTCTAGGTATAAATTTGATCAAAATTGTTGAAACCATTTTCGAGAAAACCGCGAAAAAACCCTGTTTTTGACAACATTTTTGCCATTTTAGCCATCATCTTGAATGGCATTTGATCAAAATTGTTCGTGTTGGATCCTTATAGTGTAAGGACCTTAAGTTCCAAATTTCAATTCAATCCGTTAATTGGGAGATTAGATATTGTGTACACAGACGCACATTTTTAATTCATACACACACACACACACACACACACACACACACATACAGACCAATACCCAAAAATCATGTTCTTTGACTCAGGGGACCTTGAAACGTATGGAAAACATGAAATTAGGGTACCTTAAATTTTTTTGGAAAGCAATACTTTCCTTACCTATGGTAATAGAGCAAGGAAAGTAATGAAACGTATAGAAAACATGAAATTAGGGTACCTTAAATTTTTTTGGAAAGCAATACTCTCCTTACATATGGTAATAGAGCAACGAAAGTAAAAATGAAGTTGCATCCAATATGACGGACCAGATTTTTAGAGTCATTATAAAGTAGTTTTTTCTATTTGAGTAGGATCCACAATCACACCCACCCACAAATTATTTCTGTGTATGAGATATTAAGCCTTTCTCGGACTTTTCACCTTCCCTGTATGATCAGCATACAATTTTCTTGGTCAGCACTCTTTATTATTCCATTTTGCAGACCATCTGCATACAATATATCAAGATAGCTTTCTGATTGTGGATTGATGTTTCGCTCCAAGATTTCAGTGTTCATATCTCCCATGATAATAAGATTATTTTCACTTTCCTTCTCCTATTATGATGGGTAAAGAAAGTATTGCTTAAAATTAAGATACCCCATTCCTAAATCTCTATACGTTTTAAGGCCCTGAGACCAAAAAGGGTTTTTGTGTATTGGTGTATGTGTGTGTGTGTGTGTTGTGTGTGTGTGTGTGTTGTGTGTGTGTGTGTGTGTTGTGTGTGTGTGTGTGTGTGTGTTGTGTGTGTGTGTGTGTGGGTGTGTGGTGTGTGTGTGTGTGTGTGTGTGGTGTGTGTGTGTGTGTGTGGTGTGTGTGTGTGTGTGTGGTGTGTGTGTGTGTGTGTGTGTTGGTGTGTGTGTTGGGTGTGTGTTGGTGTGTGTGTGTGTGTGGTGGTGTGTGTTGTGTGTGTGTGTGTGTGTGGTGTGTGTGTGTGTGTGTGTGTGGTGTGTGTGTGTTGGTGTGTTGTGTGTGTGTTGGGTGTGTGTGTGTGTATGAATGTAAAATGTGTGTCTGTGTACATGATATCTCATATCCCAATTAACGGAATGACTTGAAATTTGGAACTTAAGGTCCTTATACTATAAGGTTCCGACATGAACAATTTTGATCAAATGCAATTCAAGATGGTGGCTAAAATGACGAAAATGTTGTCAAAAACTGGGTTTTTCTGCGATTTTCTCAAAAATGGCTCCGACGATTTTGATAAAATCTATACCTACAATAGTCATTGATAAGCTATATCAACTGCCACAAGTCTCATATCTGTAGAAATTTCAGGAACTCCGCCCCATGTATGCAAAGTTTGATTTTAGATTCCCAATTATCAGGTCTCAGATATAATTTGAACGAGAAATTTCGAGTAGAAAATATTGAGCATGAAAATCTCTACAATTAATGTCCAGTAACATTTCGCACCTAAATTCGAAAATAAGCTTGAAATTTGAGAAAATGTGATTATTCAATTGCAAACTGTTGATTCTATTGAATCATTCACTATGAAGAGATCTCGTGTGTATCCAGTGCTATTGTCCTGTCACCAGCTGACTCAGATCTTGATATTCAATTCTTTCTTATAATATTATACTAGTATGCCTCCGCCAGATCTTTCTTCTCTGCAAGAGCTCAAATGATTATACATTGGAAAATCATATGACTCCATTTCGTTCTCTTTTAAATTGTTCTCAATCAGGATAAGTAATTTTATTCTAAATTAATCTAATGTAATATATTCCCCATGACTGCTAATAGTGTGCCCAATGTTTTTCATGCTTCTAGTATCAATCATGATACATCCAAATGTGTTTTCCACTATTATAGTATTTTTAAAATCTTGAGAATTATTGTATGTTTTAGTTCGTATTTGTTCTATGTCAAATAACTGATTCATGATTGATTTAGTAGGATGGTGGTAATTTTAAACTTCATAATTTTTTTCTTTGATAATAATTAGTCTGGTAATGTAGGGTGAATTTTGATTGATTTTGGGTTTTTGTGTGTGTTGTAAGCTCTGTTTTATCCCTTATTTTATTATATTTCTTTTATTCTGTTTTTATGTCTCAAAGAAGGTGAGAGTATAATAATATTCATTTATTCATTCAAAGTTAATGGAGTGCTCTCAAGATTGTCTTATCTGTGTAGGCCTGCCGTATTGTTATTGATAAGGAAGTTTCATCTCTATTGCGAAGGGAGCACTCGTTGCTTTTCTGTTAGTTTAATTCATTTCTTCTTCCTGTAAACAACGTTAATTTATCCATAGAGTTGTGTGCCTGATATTAGAATATATTGCTATTGATTTGAATAACTGATGTTTTTGTCGCTCATTCAATAATTTAATAGTAATGTGATCAAATTTTGATTGAAATTGAAGTTAATCTGTTTAGTTTATCTTGAAAAGTTACACCTGTCGAATATTCTGGTTACCTATCTGTTCATTCTCTGATTTTTTTAAATTTTGGGTATTCAGTCAGTCTACAAAACTGTGCACACAGCTCAATTGGATATTTATAAATGATAATAATCAGAAGCTGCCCTAATACGCATACAAGCCATCCCCAGTCTTGGAGAATGAGACACATAAGTTGTTATACTGGGACTGGTCGGTGCTGACAGACAGAACGGTTGCTCATAATAGACCAGATATCATCCTTATGGATAAGGTAGCCAAGGAAACAACACTGATAGATGTTGACATACCATGCTGCCACAACTTGGACCAGTATTATAATGAAAAGGTCTCCAAGTACCTTCCCTTGGTTGCTGAGATCAAGGAAGTCTGGATGCAAGAAAAGGTCACAATTATTCCTGTCATCATCTCCACGGTTGGAGTTGTAACTAGCAAAGTGTCAGCAAATCTTTGTCAGATGGGATCGAAAAGTCCAAAATATGACATGGGAGAAGCAGTTGTTCTCAGCACAGCATCCATTGTAAGATCATTTTTGAACATTCCAGTTTAGTAATGCACCAAAGTCTTGCCAAAGGCCGACTTTGACTGCAATAAACATTCATTTGTCATGTGATGAATGAAATGAAAATAATAATAATAATAATAATAATATCAAGTGTCCTGGCTGACTGACGTCTGGTTCCAAATTTTTCTGGTCACACCTGAATTATTTCAGGACCTCTGACATGACCTAATAAATGTTTTTAAGACAAACCTCCTGACTCCCGAGAAGGCCATTTCAGATAGAAATCATTTTCTTGGGTGAATTTAGGATAAAAAGGGATCCAATTACACATCAGTAGTAACAAAATGTCGGTTCTGGGACACAAGTGTCACAGAACTGACCCTCACCTCAAGGTCACCCAAGTGAACCAAACCTAACCTCAAGGTCACCCAAGTGAACCAAACCTAACCTCAAGGTCACCCAAGTGAACCTAACCTAGCCTCAAGGTCACCCAAGTCAACCAAACTTAACCTCAGGGTCACCCAAGTCAACCAAACCTAACCAAAAAAAAAAAAATAATAGAAAAAGTAATTAAAAATTGAAAAAAAAATCGACAATAAATGGGAAATAATCGAGAATAAATGGAAAATAACTGGGGATATATAACTAGGGGCTATAAAAGGAGTTGATCTGCAAGGAGTGGGACATTGTGTCTTGTGCCGCCATGCTGTCAGTATGTGTGTGTGTGATTTTTGTATGTTCAATAAAAGTAGCAATGAATTGCTGATTCTTATTCCTCAAATCCTCTTCACCCACATTTAGTAATGTAAGAAAAAGTGATCATTCTATAGAATATACTAGGAGATTGAATATCCAAACAGTAATGAGATATCCTCTGGGTAGCATGTATGCTTTCAGATAAGAATTCTAGAATGTGATCAAATCATTGTATCACAAGGGATATATTCCCCATAACAGCATCCAATAGTATTCAGTCAGTCACTGTTCAGTCAGTGTTTACTTACAACTCACTAGAAGCTGCAATGAGCTTGGATATAGTTGTTGAAGTATACATAATAAACAACAAGTAAATGGATATCCACCATGGTGTAGTGGTTAGCACTTCTGCTTTCCATACTAGAGGACTCACGTTTGAATTATTCATAAGGACCCGGGTTCGAATCTTCATTGTATTTGTGTATATATGGGGATGTAGGATATTTGGTTGAGGAATGTAGGTAGGTAAAGTGTGGGTGTAATTGTTTGTAAACCATTACACCACGATGGATATTTTTTGTTGAAATATGAGTAAACAGGAAAGTTTTCATGTTACAACTGGTCTGTATGACATCATATAATAGCTGAGTGATAAGGAAGTCTGGAGCAAGCACAAATGTAAGACTCATGATCTGGACATGATTCTGTGTGACAGACTCTGGACTCTGAACTTTGGACTCTGGATTCTAAACTCTAAACTCTGAACTCTGAACTCTGAACTCTGAACTCTGAAATCTGGACTTTGGTCTCTGGACTCTGGACTCTGGACTCTGAACTCTGGACTCTAAACTCTGAACTCAAATGTCCTGCATCGTTGAAAAAGTCTGTCAATGAGTAAATACCATGAATATGTAGTTCCTCCTAAAGCTTAATCACTGCATCCCGCAGACATAGCTCACTGTTTGACATCATGTTGCAGTAGACTGGATACCTCTCAGTGCTGACAAGCCGTCTTATACCAAACAAAGAAAAGTGGTGGTTATGGTGGGGATAACTTTTCCTGTTTCAACAGGTCTATGATGATATCTCCCCATCATGACTCACTTCTCAATTCTTCGTTATCATTAGTAGGGGGAAGTATCATATCCTATATAATTCAAGTTTTCAAACATAAATCCTCTATGGTGAAGTGGTGAGCATGTCAGCTTCCCAAAGTTAGAGGTTCCAGGTTCGAATCCAAGGCTTTAAAGGTAAGTATTAAAGATCAGTATCAACAGAACCTGAGGATATATTTTTTTTGTATGTAGTGGGTAGAGAAAAGAAAACGATAGTTTTATTTGTCCCATATACATTTATTTTCCATTATAAAACAGAATATATATATTAGTCATTGAAAATCCTCTTCTATATTTTGTGGTTTCCTGATAGACCTCTGCCAACCTTTCCTCTCGTTCTGAAATGCTGCATACTCCATCAGTTTGTACAGTATCCCGAAAAGCAGCACTGCAGATAGATATTAGTAGAGCAGGGTCTCCTGAACAGCCCTCTGTAACTCTGAATCTCTTCACACGTCCATCATCTCTGCAGTATGAGAATCCTGCAAAGGTCACCTTCCTGTTGTTGTTGATGAGAGTTAGACTCTTGTCACCACATTCAAATTCACACCAATACTTTTGGGATGAACGATCATCAAAGATCAATTCAATCTTGACATCCTCATTTCGCCAATTATAGACTTTATCCAAATTTACAACAGCTAATTCACTATACTTGAGACTGTAGATAGTATCCAAAGGTACTCGTTGTCTATTGCCAAACAGAACATAACCTCCAAAGTATGACATTGTCAACAGTTAGCGATTGACTGATGTTGACAAACATCTCCACTTATATATAGTCTATAATGATGGTGGTGGGGGCAGAAAAGTGAATGATAAAACAGTAAATCAAATCAAATATTTTATTTATAGACATGAAAAGGTTAACTACAAAAATATCTATCTTCCAGCATAGTCTTCATAATCCAATCATGGGTTGAGTTACCAATATTGTGGAGCTCCATCAATCAAGTGAGGACTGCAATTGGTCGGGGAGACGACTCATTTGCCGGTCGGCTCCTTGTCTCGCCGCGGCTGCCAGTAGCCCCGCTGCTGCCAGTCGTCCGGCCGCCGCCGGTCATCCAACCACCGCCACCAGTTGTCTGGGCACCGCCAGTCGCCCTACCGCTGCCAGTCACCCCGCCGCCGGTCGTCCGGCCGCCGCCAGTCGTCCAGCCACCGGTCATCCAACCACCGCCAGTCGTCCAGCCGCTGCTGCCAGTCGCCCCACCGCCGCCAGTCATCCAACCGCCGCCAGTCACCCCACCGCCATCCCACTACCAACAATCATCCCGCCGCAGCTGGCAATCATCCCACTGGCTGAGGCCAAGACAGCTTCAATTTGGCAGTAGCCCTTCATCCCACCAATCAGCCTCACCGCAGGATCCAAGAATGCAAACTTCAACAAGGAACTGGGTGATCCCTGGAATTTCCACACCTCCCACTATTCAACATGTCTGTATGGCATGGTTTAGTCATCCACTCAGTGGTCAGTCAGTCAGTTCAATTACTGATCGGTCACTGTTCAGTCACTGTTCAGTCACTGTTCAGTCACTATTCAGTCACTTTTCAGTCACGGTTCAGTCACTGTTCAGTCACTGTTTAGTCACTTCTGTCACTGTTCAGTCAGTGGCACTCGGCACTTGGGATGGATCCAAAATGTATAAATAGCTGAGCTCAAACTCTCAGACCTCAGTATACTGATAAACACTGACCAGTATGTATATCAAACAAAGAAACCATAAGCCGACATTGGAGGAGGTTGCTCCTACCATATTGGAGATTGCTAGGCTAAAGTGTGAAATCAAGAGGAGGCCTAAGGAAATCATGCAGGGTAGACGGATTGCAGAAGAGAAACATATGGAACTCTTTAAACCTCTAACTGAGCCACTAGCCAACCTAGTCAAAACTCTCCAACAGATGCCAGCTCAAAAACCACAACTCCCTCCATCAAGAGCATCCAAGAAGCATCCCAGGTATCTGAAGCCTAGAATAAAAAAATGCACTCCAGGTGTGTGAAGGGTAGGCAGAGACAATCCAAGCCAGAGTTGTTATCATCAGAACATCATCCTTCCTCAGCAGCATCAACACACCACATATATCCTACTCCACCAACAACACCATTTGTTAAACATGCCACATATACAAGGCGTGGACTTACTGGTGCAAGGAAAGCAAAACATAAGCTCCAACTCTCCAGCATTGATGAAGAGTCACCAACATTTGAATCATATGGAACTGGAGAAGTTTCAAGTCCAATAGCAGGCACCCCAGGAGTTGGACAACAACTATGGAAAGCAGGAAAGCAGGCATTTGAAGAGGATGAGGGTGAGGAGTATAATATGAGTAGGAGATATGATGATAGCAGTGATGAGGAGCTGTCTGGAGATGGACAGGATGATGATAAGAATGTTGAACAATTATTGAATGAAAGTCACAGTACAACAGTTCAGAATATCCTTGATCAAACTGATCTAGCTGGAAAACAGGTAACTGTTTACATTAGACGATCATTGAGCAAGGACAATGAAAATTTTGATGACACTTTTGGGCCAAGGGTGAGAGACAATGCTTACTACCTGGGCAATAAGTATTTAACTTTTGGAGAGAATGGTGATGGAATTGTGCTGACTGACCCTGTAGATGATGAAGAAAAGACCTTCACAGCTACATTGGGACTTTGTGAGTTGATTTTCAAGAAGAATCCAAATCGTGCATTGGTTGAATCCGCTGGCAGAGAGGCCTATGAAGAAATATTGAACCAGACCAGTTCAACAATGAACAATTGAGCTGGACAGAACAATGATCCAAGAGGTGAGATTGTTAACTACAACAAAGCCAAGTATAAGAATACAATCAAATGTCTTTTGGATGATAGCAAAGATGGCAGTCAAAGACATTCTGAGAGACAAGTGATTGGGAGAGGATCCAAGGCATGATTTTCGTAAGGAGAAAAGTCAGAAGATCTATGGAGGAAGAGGTGTTCTGTCAGCTATCAAGGGTGCTGCTGGTATAATAGTTAATAAGGCAATCAACATTCTACCAGTTTAACTTCATATCCCTGGATATCAATACTGTGGACCAGGAACAAAACTTCAGAAGCGATTAGAACAAGGTGATCCAGGAATCAACAAACTTGATCAGGCTTGCAAGGAGCATGATATTGCTTATTCCAAGAGTGGTGATACAGCAAGCAGAGCAGTAGCAGAGAGCATCTTGGCAGAGAGAGCCTGGGACAGAGTGAGATCTGTAGATGCAGGGGTGTTGGAAAAAGCTGCAGCACTAGCAGTCACCAACATCATGAAGGCTAAGGCAAAATTTGGGGGAGGTATAAAAATATCACTGAAGATAGTCAGCAGGGTGGCTGAGAAGGGGAAGAAACAAAAGATTCAACCATCAAAGAAAAAATCAATGAAAGGAGGTCGAGGTCTTTACTTGAGACATCAGAAACCAAAGGTTGGTACAGGTCTTTACTTGAGATAGCAGAGATCGAAGGTTGGTGAAGGTCTTTACTTGAGAAAGTAGAGAACAACAACACCTTAGACACTAGGTAATATATTGAGGTACAAACAAAATCATAATGCTGTACAAATATTGATATATTGAATACATAGCAGATTAGATTCATTGTTCTGGAATCATCTGTGGAGAACAGACATTTTGTGGATCAACTGTGTATCTGGAACAATAGAGAAGATGGTACTCCTATTCTCAAAGTGGGGTGACTATGGTGGGACAAATTTACCATCAATCTCCCCATTTGATCTGAGGAAGGATGAGGATCATGTAGAAGATGTGGAAGAGGAAACTGATATGGAGGAGAGCAATGAGGTAGAGGTGGAAGAGGAAGAGGATGAGGAGTAGGAAGGGGAAGAGGAGGAGGAGGAAGAGAAAGAGGAGGAGGAGGAAGAGAAAGAGGAGGAGGAGGAGGATGATGTAGTGGTGAGAAATACTACTACACCTATACTTTTGACTTGAAGGAGCATCAATTACCTGAAGGAAAGGGGTTGTGAGGTGATTCAACAACAATGACAGGGTATTGTCTCTATTCACTGAAACAGTGTTCTAGAGGTATCACTGAATTATCATCCTATGACTATCAGACATCAACATAGAGGACTTGCCAAGGACTAGTGCTGAAAAAGGAATCTACTTCCTGGGACATCACCCGCTTGACATGGGCCAAGGAGAAACATCATGGATACATCACTTTTCTGCACACTCAATATGATAAACAACTTGGATTATGGAACAGAGATATATCTGTTTGTAGTCAACTTTCCAATGAAATAGATGATGAATTGATCAATAAGGAGCTAATTGTATTCCAAACTGTTTACTTATTACCCAACATCTCCTTAGATATAGTTTAGCTATATGTACATTAGAATGCCAAGTGCCACTGACTGAACAGTGACTGAACAGTTACCGAACAGTTACTGAACAGTGACTAAATGGTGGCTGAACAGTAGCTGAGCAGTGGCTGAACAGTGACTGATCAGTAATTGAACTGACTGACTGACCACTGAGTGGATGACTAAACCATGTCATACAGACATGTTGAATAGTGGGAGGCATGGAAACTCTAGGGATCACCCAGTTCATGTGGAAGTTTGCATTCTTGAATCCTGTGGTGAGGCCGATTGGTGGGATGAAGGGCTACTGCCAAATTGAAGCTGTCTCGGCCTCAGCCGGTGGGATGATTGCCAGCTGTGGCAGGATCATTGTTGGTAGTGGAATGACTGCTGTTGGTGGGGTGACTGGCAGCAGTTGGATGACTGGCGGCAGTGGGGCGACTGGCAGCGGTGGCCGGACGACTGGCAGCGGTGGCCGGACGACTGGCGGCGGCTGGACGACCGGCGGCGGGGTGACTGGCGGCGGTGGGGCGACCGGCGGCAGCCGGACAACTGGCGGCGGCGGTTGGATGACTGGCGGCGGAGGGGCTACTGGCGGCCGCGGCAAACCGAGGAGCCGGCCGGCAAATGAGTCGTCTCCCAGACCAATTGCAGTCCCCACTGGATTGATGGAGCTCCACAATATTGGTAATTCAACCCATGATTGGAGTATGAAGACAATGCTGGAAGAAAGATATTTTTGTCGTAACCTTTCCATGTCAATAAATGAATATTTGATTTGATTTAGTGTTTTATCATTCACTTTTTTGCCCCCACCACCATCATTATAGACTATATATGAGTGGAGATGTTTGTCTCTTGAACATCAGTCAATCGCTAACTGTTGACAATGTCATACTTAAAAGGTTATGTTCTGTTTGGTGATAGACAACGAGTTCCTTTCGATACTATCTACAGTCTCAAGTATAGTGAAGTAACTGTTGTAAATTTGGATAAAGTCTATAATTGGCGAAATGAGGATGTCAAGATTGAATTGATCTTTGATGTTCGTTCATCCCAAAAGTATTGGTGTGAATTTGAATGCGGTGACAAGAGTTTAACTCTTATCAACAACAACAGGAAGGTGACCTTTGCAGCATTCTCATACTGCAGAGATGATGGATGTGTGAAGAGATTCAGAGTTACAGAGGGCTGTTCAGGAGACCCTGCTCTACTAATATCTATCTACAGTGCTGCTTTTCGGGATACTGTACAAACTGATGGAGTATGCAGCATTTCAGAACAAGAGGAAAGGTCCGCAAAGGTCTATCAGGAAACCACAAAGTATAGAAGAGGATTTTCAATGACCAATATATATATTCGGTTTTATAATGGAAAATAAATGTATATGGGACAAATAAAACTATCGTTTTCTTTTCTCTACCCACTACATACAAAAAAATATATCCTCAGGTTCTGTTGATACTGATCTTCAATACTTACCTTTACAGCCTTGGATTCGAACCTGGAACCTCCAACTTGTGAAGCTGACATGCTAACCACTCCACCATAAAGGATTTATGTTTGAAAACTTGAATTATATAGAATATGATACTTCTCCCTACTAATGATAATGAAGAATTGAGAAGTGAGTCATGATGGGGTGACATTATCATAGACCTGTTGAAACAGGAGAAGTTATCCCCACCACCACCACCACTTTCCTCTGTTTGATATGAGATGGCTTGTCAGCACTGAGAGGTATTCAGTCTACTGCAACATGATGTCAAATAGTGAGCTATGTCTGCGGGATGCAGTGATTAAGCTTGAGGAGGAACTACATAATCAGACTTTTTCAATGATGCAGGAAATTTGAGTTCAGAGTTTAGAGTCCAGAGTCCAGAATCCAGAGTCCAAAGTCCAGAGTTCAGAGTTTAGAGTTCAGAGTTTAGAGTTTAGAGTTTAGAATCCAGAGTCCAAAGTTCAGAGTCCGGAGTCTGTCACACAGTATCATGTCCAGATCATGAGTCTTACATTTGTGCTTGCTCCAGACTCCCTTATCACTTGGCCATTATATGATGTCATACAGACCAGTTCAAAAATGAAAACTTTCCTGTTGAGTCATATTTCAACAAAAGATATCCATCATGGTGTAATGGTTTACAAACAAGTACACCGATACTTTACCTACCTACATTCCTTAACCAAACATCCTACATCCCCATAAACACAAATACAATGAAGATTCGAACCTGGGTCCTTATGAATAATTCAAACCCGAGTCCTCTAGTATAGAAAGCAAGAGTGCTAACCACTACATCACGGTGGATATCTATTCACCTGTTTTTTATTATGTATACTTTAACAACTATATCCAAGCTCATTGCAGCTTCTAGTGAGCTGTAAGTGAACACTGACTGAACAGTGACTGACTGAATACTATTGGATGCTGTTCTGGAAAATATAACTGGGTGAAAATATATCCCTTGTGATACAATGATTTGATCACACTCTAGAGTTCATATCTGAAAGCATACATGCTTTTGATATGCTCGACCATATGATTGATGAGGTAGATTCATGGCTTCAACTAGCTTGATAAGTCCCTCCACTCTATGTCTCAGATCCTCCAGATAGAAACTTTCTCCATACTCCTTCATTCTGTAATCAGCAATAACAATTGTGATTATAGTAGTCATAATAGGTCATAGTCATAATCTTCAGCAGAGACTCTGCCCTCCAAATAGTCCATATAGTCTACAAAATAATGATCATTCATAGTTATATAGCGGTTTTAATACCTCCTCCACCTCAAATAAATAAATAAATGAACCTTTTATTGCAACTTTTACAGTATTTAACTATTGGTACATAGTAAAAATAAAATAAAATTTTCATGGTTGCAAATCAGCTTCCGCTGAGGTTACTTCTTTGGTTGGCACCAAATGAAATATGAACATGATAGATAACATTCACTTTTGAAATTTAGTCTTTGTATAGCCAAACACCGCCATACACCTCCTTCATCCTCTTCCATTCCTCATCGCCTCTGATGGTCAGTGAGTGAACACATGTGCAGTTCGGCTCCGTTGAAAAGCGTTATTTTGTAGGGTTATCTTGTTAAAATTGATTCGAGCTTTACATTAGTGCATTAAGTTTTTCACATAGTTTAATAAAATATTTTTAAAAGCCTGATTTTCATTGTAATTACGCAGTAATTACAATAAAATAGTATTACATAACCTCCAATTAGTTTGAACACAGTTTGGTTTATCTATTGCAACATGGTGGAGAGCAACGGTAAGAAGCAGGAAACTCCCACACAAAAGGCAGGTAGGCGTGCAACTGTACATGTGTCAACGACCCCTCCCTGTCAAGACACAACGCAACTGGCCGACGAAATTCTACAGAGGATAAACAAGGAAGTAAACCAAGCTGTCGCAGAGGCTTTCTCCTTCTTCCAATCCGAATTGGATCGATTGCAGGGTGAGAATAATGAACTTCGGCAGAGGATGGCAGCAATTGAGAAGGGGACAGAATTAAAAATCGACGATCTTGAACAATATGGTCGCCGTACCTGCCTGTGATTCTTTGGAATTCCGGAGACCAAGGGAGAGTCCACCGACCAGATTGTTCAGCGAGTCTGCAAGGAGAAGCTGAACGTGGAGTTGAAGATCGACAACATTCATCGTTCGCATCGAGTGGGACCAATCCAGCAGCCAGGTCAGGACATGGGCAGAGCAGCTAGCAAGGAGCGTCATCGTCCCATCATCGTGAGGTTTGACGGCTACCGGACGAGGCAGAGGGTGTTCGCAGCCAAGCGGATGCTCAAGAACACTGGCATCACCGTGAGGGAGGACTTGACGAAACACCGACTGGCACTCTTGAACGCAGCAGCAAACAAGTACGGGATACGAAACACGTGGACAGTCGATGGCCGCATCAAGTACGCTGTTGGAGAGGGACCTGGACGACGCATCTACACCGCCGAGCGTCTTGCCGACCTCCAGTAAACACTTCACGGTGTTGGCACGTCATATCTTCCTACTAAAGGTGAGCTCTCATTATTTCAATTGTGCCTCTTCATTTAATCATAACTTTTCTCTCTTTTCATTTTTTCAGTCTTTTATTTTTTGTTGGACAATTGCCCTATAGATACCATTTCTACCGAATTAATTTTTGCTATTTGAACATATATAATACTGTTTTCATGGGAAAAATATTACTGGATTCTATGTTTACAAATCTTAAAATTGATTTTTGCTTTTTTGAACATATATAATACTGTTTTCATGGAAAAAATATAACTGGAATAAAGCTATATCAACTTAGTTATAGCAATTATTCATCTAGTATACTGAAACGTTTTTACTGATTGAATCATCCAATACACAATCAGGAAACTAGTATTCCATTAGACATAACCGAATGATGTTTCCAGCTAATCCACTGTGTCACTTTTTATCCAACGATAGCATAGTACAAAAAAAGAACCTTTTCCACTGCTGATAAGATTATGAAAATTGCTCCGAAACCTAAGTTCACTTTAATAATACATTTATAACCTATTTCGAATTGCTGAGTTTATAAAGCTTCTTCCTCATCTCAGTTCATTGTCAATCCATAATCTATTGAATCCATTTCTGTTTATCATCAAAGCCTGAATCCAGTCTCCACATGTATATGACTAGTGTGTATAGTAAACTTAAAGCAGGATTCAAGTTGACCTTTCGTGGAATTGACAACAATAACAGAAATAACAGTCATCGTAATAATGACGGTAAACTTATGATTGGCACTTCTATTGTGATTTTCACCATAGTAGTCACATTCCAACCTTCTATTCGCATATACTATTTATATATTCGTTATTCTGTTTTCTTATATGCAGTATTACCTGTCTGTAACTTCCATTATTTCTTCTCTTCCTACCCCTTCTCATTCCAACCTCCCTCCAAATTAGCTCAATTCATGCTCAAAACTAGATATACTGTATATTTTTTAATAATATAGACATGCTTACTTTATTTCCATACCAGATCAATAACACTGTACTCTATGCTATCTGTATCAATCCCTTCGCTCTCTCTTACTCACTCCCTCTCTCTCTCTCCTTCGGTTTTTCTCATCCCTCCAATTTCATTTTCTTATTATCTACCTCATTTTATGCACCGGATATTTACTACTTTCTTCTAATATCTCTCTCTTCATCCACCTTTTCAGACAATAATCTTACATAATCTATGTGTATTCTCACACAGCTTAGTCCTCTCTTCACATTTTTCTCTCTAACAACCGTCAACTGCAATTTGGAATCTACTGATCTATCTACTGATTCATATTTCTCGTTCTTATTTTCCATCTCTCTGTACACTCTCTTTTAATTGTCTATCCTCTTAATGATTTTTATATACTTCCTGTACTTTTTTCTGCTGTGTTTCTGCTGGAGTTTTCTTCCTGTTTTCAGACCTGGTTCCTGTGACTTCTCGCATGCGCTCTCTCTTGCCGCCACCCTGGCCATCTCTAGCTCCCCCACCTGCTCGCTCCCATCAGCATCTACCACTGCAAACTGCCCACCACATTGAATTATCTGCTGGACTCTGACATGAATAAAGGAATCCGAATCTGAATCTGAATCTGAATCTGAATCTCGCTCTACCTCCACTTGGACCCGATTCTTCCACTACCGGATACCTACCGTACTCGCTCTATCTCCACTTGGACTAGATCTCCCACTACAAGTTCTTCCTCAATCTTCATCTTATTCACCATTAGGATTATTCATCACCGGAACTCCACACATCTACATCTTATTGTGTTTAGTGAATTTTTTGAACTAGTGCTATAAATAGTGAAGGGAGCCGAACTGCCAAGGCATACTGAATGCACTCGAATCAAGAGACTTTTTCATTTAGGTTAAGTTTTATCAGTTTCATCCCAATTTTCCCCGTCATGTGTCGTTCTGAGGTCGGTTTACGATTGGTCTGCTGCTTCCATGATGCCTCTCACTGACACGTCAGCTCGCTCGCCCTCAAGTAGGTTTGATTATTTCAATAATAGTAATAATGACGCAGGTATGTTTCTAGCAAATAAGCTCCACTCTTTCAAAAAACTTTTCAAGGCTGCTCACCTTAACGTACAATCCCTCAGCTGCCACATTGATGAACTCAGAGCAATCTTCCATTTTCAGGACTACAATATAATCGGAATTTCCGAATCATTTTTGAAGCCTAGTATTCCATCAAATTTTGTTGCTTTGCCTGGATATAATCTTTTCCGGAATGATAGATCAAATAAAGCTTGTGGGGGTGTAGCAACTTATGTGGAAGATGGTATCAAAACAAAAGTTTTAATCACATCCAAACAAGAGTATTGTTCCAGACCAAAGTTTATGCTACTTGAATTATCCTTATCTAGTACTGATAAATTACTTGTTGGTATCTGTTATCGCCCACCAAAAATAGGTCATTCCACAGATTTCGAAAGTGCCTTGCTTTCTCTTATGCCTTGTTATAACCGTATACTAGTTATGGGGGATATGAACACCGACTTGAACATGACAAATCGGAACTTTGACTACTTTCAACTGACTACAATTTTCCAATGCCTAAACATGACTATTTTACCTCTCGATCCAACTCATCATACTAATGAATCAGACACACTCATTGACCTTCTCATTGTTAGTGATCCCAATGAGGTTGTTCAAGCAGGCCAAATCTCAGTCCCAGCTATTTCTAGACATGATTTGATCTACTGTGTACTTTCCCATAAGATACCCAAACCAGAACAGAAAATTATCACTTATAGAGACTTCAAAAACTTTGATGAAGCCGCCTTCCTGACTGATGTGGCTCAGACTCCATGGCATCAGATTGAAGCATTACTCTCAGTTGATGACATGGTCAAGACTTTCGAGAATTGGACTTTGACTTTGTATGACAAACATGCACCTTATGTGACAAGGAGGATTAATAGAAAACGACGAGTACCGTGGATGACTGAAGACATACTTAAGATGATGGGACGTAGAGACAAAGCACATAGGAAATTTAAAAAGACATTTGACTTGGACAGTTTGATAGATTATAGGAGCCTTAGAAATAGAGTTAAACAGGAATTATGGAACTCAAAGATTAGGTACTTGAATTCGTTTATGACAAACAACAGACAAGACTCTTAATCACTTTGGCAGGGAATAAAAGAATTCAGGCTTGGCAAACAGAAATCGAATCCACAAATTGACTTACCATTGAACAATATAAATGACCATTTCGTTTCACACTCTAACCAACGTGATGAAGTTATCATTGCTAATCATATCAATGATCTTGAAGAGCAGGTTACAAACTTAGATTTACCAATTACTGATCAATTTCATTTCCATCCAATCTCAGAAGAAGAAACTTTCAGAGCAATTCAATGTTTTCATAGTAATGCTATGGGTGTTGACAAAATTCCTATTAAATTTATCAAGAAAATGTTATTTGCTGTTTTATCAACCATTACATACATTTTTAACAAGTCACTTGAAGAAGGCATTTTCCCTGAAAACTGGAAGTTTGCTCTTGTTCGCCCTCTGAATAAAGTTCCATCACCCAATAAAGTTGAGGATTTTAGACCAATCAGTATTCTACCTGCATTGTCCAAAGTGCTAGAAAGACTCATTCATTCTCAAGTTGTAAAATTTCTAGACAACAATAGTAAGCTTCATAACTTTCAATCAGGCTTTAGAAAATTCCATTCAACTGAAACAGCTCTGCTTCGTGTCACTGATGATATAAGGTTAGCTATGGACCAAAGAAAATGCACTATCCTCACCCTATTTGATTTTTCTAAAGCATTTGATACTGTTGATCATACAGTCCTTCTGAATAAGTTGGCTATTCTTGGTTTCAGTCACAACTCGTTAGTTTGGTTTAAATCCTATCTATTGGGTAGAAAACAATGTGTATCTGTCGGTGACAAAAAGTCTACTTGGAAAAACGTTATGCATGGAGTACCACAAGGTTCAATTTTAGGCCCTCTCCTCTTCACTTTGTATGCTAATGACCTTTCTTCCATTATCAAATTCTCCAGTTTCCATACTTATGCAGACGACCTTCAAATCTATTCAAGCTGTCCCATAACAAAAATTAACGAAACAGTTGGAATCATGAATCAGGATATCAATTCAATAGTGGAATGGACAAAGAAAAATGGCCTTAAGCTTAATCCCATCAAAACACAGCCCATTATAATTGGATATTCTCGTCTTATAAACAATATTGACCTTGAATCGATTCACAAAATTAGTGTAGATGGTAATGACATTCCTTACTGTAGCTCAGTTAAAAATTTAGGCATTATTATGAATAATACTCTTGACTGGTCAGAACAAGTGAACAAAACTTGTAAATAGGTATTCTCAGCCATGCATGCATTGAAGAAAATGCACGATATTCTCCCTAGAAACATTAAATTATTATTGGTTCAATCTCTCATCTTCCCACATTTAATGTATTGTAATTCTGTTCTTAACGATATGCAAGTCACTCTGAATGATAAACTACAGCGTTGCCAAAATTATTGTCTACATTTCGTCTACTCTCTCCAATGCCATGACCATATCACCCCAGCCCACATTGCTAGTTCAACATTAAAGCTTCTCAATCAAAGGCTTTTTCGAATAGTCAAGCTTGTTAGAGATATCTTGAAATACGGTAATCCGAACTATTTTAAAGATGATTTCAAATTTGTCTCTGAAGGTAGGAGGATAGATGCTTCACATACTAGAACCGGAGAAAGTACTTTAAGGATACCCAATCATTGAACTACTATTTTCACAAAATCCTTCTTAGTCAGTGCCTGTCGTTCATGAAATGCACTTCCTGTTTCTATCAGGTCCATCGAGAGCCGAGCGAGCTTCATCCTGACTTTAAAAAAACATCTTTTGGAACAAATGACTGAAACTGTCTGGCCCTAGAACGATCACATGACAACCATCCCCCACCCATCCCACAAATACAAACCTTTAAACCTGTTATAGAACGAATTGTATATATATATATATATAATATATATATATATATATATATATATATATATTATATAAACTCATGTTATTTCAATTTTCCACTGCATACTGCTGTATATTACTGAAAGTTGATTACCGTGATCTACTTTCAGCCTACTTCATTTTATTAATCAATTATTTGATCTTATCTACCTATATAATTATTTTACTTTATCAATTCTATGTTTATTTTTTCTCTTAAATATTCATATTTATTGAAACTTTCACAATATTTCCATTAATAAATAAATCCTTACTTTAATTAATGAAATTAACGTTTTGGTAGAGAGTTAGTGGGGAGGATATTTTTAATATTCTTTCCGAAGAATGGACATTGATATGTCCAAAGCTCCGCCAATTTTTGTAGATGCATAACAATATAATTATTATCTATAGTTATTATATCACAAATTGCTTTTTTATATCATATACAGTTCAATAATTATTTTCTTAGTCTCTATTATGTAAATTCATCTATAATTTTGCTGTATTGTAAGCTATTGTATATAAGTGTATAAGCCAGTATATATTGTAATCTACATAAATAAAGTACTCAATCAATCAATCAATCAATCAATTCCATCCTCTCCTGTGCTACCCTCTGCCATGCTGCTCCACCACAGACTCTCCTAAATTCCTCGTCCCATCTGTTGGTTGGTCATCCTCTGCTTCTCTTCAGTGTTCGTGGATACCAGTCTATTATCTTTTTTTTTTTTTTTTTTTTAAGATTATGTCCTAAAGACTCCAGTCATGGAGTATAAGACAAGTCATGTTATTACATAATAATTCTAACACTAAGTAGTTCAACCTAGTTTAGGTTTGAAAGGAATTCTTGTACACTATAAAAAGTTCTATCAACTAAATATTTTTTAATTTGTTTTTTGAAAATCTTCAAATCATCATTACTTTTCAAGATTTGAGGTAGCTTGTTATAAAATTTCCTACCAATATAATCTGGTTTTTGTTCAAATAACCTACTATTGTGACCCATTATATGATAATCTGCTCTGTTTCGCGTATTATACTCATGAACATCTGAATTCTGGATCACACCACTCGTTTTCACATGCATTACAACTTCATATACATACAAAGATGGCACAGTTAATAGACCAAGCTTTTTAAATAAAGGCCTACAAGAGTCTAACCTATTCACTTTCTCTATACATCTGAGTGCCTTCTTTTGAATCTTAAACACCCTGTCCATATTTTGTTGAGATGAATTACCCCATACTAAAATAGCATACCTAATATGAGATAGTATAAGTCCATGGTAAGCAGTTAACAGTAGTTTTTTATCATTCAGCCTAGCAAGCTGCCGCAGGACAAATACCCCAGATGATATCTTATTACATATCCTCTCAATGTAAGGATGCCATGTTAATTTCCTGTCCAATAAAATTCCCAAGAATGCTACTTTCTCTTCTTGGTCTAATTCATTTTCCTCTACAAACACATTTATTTCTCTATCCTCTACTGAATTATATTTACTTTTGAATTGTAGGAATTGACATTTCTTACTATTTATTGTTAATTGCCTTTGCTTCAAGAATTGGACAATTGACTGTACTCCAGTAAAAGCATTTATTTCTAGACTATCTAATAAATAATTGTTAAAGATAAGCGATGTGATCTTTTAACTCTTTTGGTAATTGGTTCACATACAACAGAAACAGTAAGGGACCCAGAATTGAGCCTTGAGGTACTCCAGCCTGGACCTCCAGTTTTTGAGATTTAATTTTTACTATTTCATTCCCATCCACCTTGGTAAGCTCAACACACTGGTTTCTACCTATGAGATATGATTCAAACCATTTTAGTTCTATACCATTCACACCTACAGTTTTTAGTATTTCCAATAATATTCTATGGTTCACACAATCAAAAGCTTTGGATAATCAAGAAATATTGCGGCTGCCTTCTCACCTGAATCTATATATCTATTAGTCTTTCAACAAGGGATACTATTGCAGTCTTAGTAGATTTCCCTTTCTGGAACCCATGCTGTTCATCACATATGAAATTAATTTCTTCCAGGTGCATCAATAGCCTATTTAAAACTACTCTTTCAAAAATTTTACTTATTACATTTAGAATACTAATGGGTCTATAATTTTCAACTCTTTCAGAATCACCGCTCTTGAAAATTGGCAAAATTTTTCCTTGTTTCAGATCATCAGGGAAAATACCCTGCTCTAGTGAAGTATTAAGGAGATGCAATAAAGGGTCCAGTAATTCATTTTCACATTCTTTTAAAATTTTGCTTGAGACCCCATCCAATCCTACTGTTTTTTTGTTATTCAAATTTTTTATTATTCTTGACAACTCATCTCTTGATAATGGATGAAATTTAAATACCTTTTCAATTGGCTCAGCATTTAATGTAGTTGTATTATAAGTATTAGTGTTCAGTGACTTTTGGAGATTATATGCAACCTGTTGATAATACTATTGAAAAAGTTACAAATGTCTATACTATCATCCATATAATTTCCATGTTCATCGATTATCCTAGGGACATTAGTAACTGTATCTTTTTGAGCTGCTCTCCTATTTCTATTAATTACCTCCCAAACAGCAGAGTTAAAATTGGTACTAGTTGTTAATATTTCAGCTGTTTTCTTACACTTAGCTTTCCTCACTTCTTTTGCATAGTTTTTCTTTAGACATTTGTATTTGACTTCACTCGGAACATCCCTCACTAATTTAAATTCCTCATAAGCTTCCCTAACAATATTTCTTTGAGTAAGAATATCTTCAGTTATCCATTCATCTACTTTGTTAATTTACTTTTTACTTTGACTTTTTTTATTGGACAGCATACACTAATGTGAAATCTTAGAGTATCAATGAATTGCTTATATTTGTAATTTAGGTTACAACTGTTAAAACACTACTCCAATTTTCTTGAAGCAGTTCCTGCTTCAAACAATTTATATTTCCTAGCTCATATTGCTGAATTTCTTTCACAAAAGTTTTTTTTCTGCTTGGATTCTGGCCCTGCAACTTAACATCTAAAATTTGATAGTTATGATCTGATAGATCTGAGCTACCTAACCTGACATTACAACCTTCTATATTTGTGAGGATATTATCAATAATTGTCTGTGAAGTTCGAGTTACTCTTGTATATTCGTGGACCTTAATTTCTAAATTATTCATATTAATAATATCTCTAATATCCTCTGTCATTTTATCCTGCCTGGCAAAATCGGTATTGAAATCTCCTACTACTATAACATTTGTGAAACGAGCGGTTGTAATTTCCAAAAGTGTATGGAGCAGCTCACAAAATTTTTGCCAGTCTCCATTTGGTGACCTATAGATACCTAACACTGCTACCTCAAATCGATCATCAATTTTTAACCTTAGTCCCGTCACCTCTAAATCCATCTCAACAGAAAATCTCTTAACAAAATCCAGTTCATAAGTTTGGGTATGTTTAGCATTGCTAGTGAATATACATACACCACCACTTCTATGAGCTATTCTACAAAATTCTGATCTCAGTGAATAGCCTGGAATCCTAACTTGATTTATTTCCTTTATTTTTAAGCCATGCTCTGTGAAAATAACAATGTCAGGATCCTCCTGTTTAAGAAATACTTCTAATCTGTCAATTTTGTTGCGAAGATACTGAATATTTTGATGATAAATACTAAAAACCTTACCATCTTGTGCTACTCTATCTCTAGCATTTGTAGCTATTTCCCTTTCCCTGTTTTGAGCCAATTTACTAAAAAATCGTTATTTGTTTTTTTGACTGTTTTTAAACCAGAGGATTGCAAACGGCTTTCAATCAGCTCTGCCAATCTATTACAAAAGATTACTTTGCCAGATCGATTTAGATGCAACCCATGATTAGTGAAGTTATGTCTTTTCAGCCTTTCATTTAGAAAACAAATCCCCAGTTGTTTAGAATTCTTATTTTTTAGGCTGTTGATTGTATTATGGATTGATTTGTTTGTCGAATTGATTGCTTCATTTAATTCTGGCCTATCAAACCTATTAGGAATAGTACTTATTATTAAGTTTGTTTTTTTGCTGAGTGGCACAATTTCCTTGATTTTTTCTGTTACTTGAGGAAGATGATTCAAGTTAGGTTCATTTATATTATTTGAGCCACCCAGTACAATTAGATAGTCATTTTCATCAAAGTCTTTAGTTTGTTCCCTAGCTGACTCTACAACTGCATTAATTGATGCACTTGGCTTGAAAAAACATTGGACATCAAATTTATTTTTCAATCTTTTATCAAGGAGATCACTGCAATCACGTCCATGACTGGACGTCAGTAGCAGAACTCTCCCTTTCCTATCTTTATTTCCCTCAGCTATATTTTTGGTTGCTGTCTTCAAAACCTCACTGTACGTTTTATTTCGACCATTTTCAGAGCATTTCCCATCATTTAGGTTAGATTCTATTTTTTTGCATTTGGACGGAGGTTCTATCATACATTTAGTATTATCAAATTTAGATTTTAGTTTCTTTATTTCCTCCGACATTAGACTACATTGATTTTTTAGATTTAGTATTTCTTTTTTATGGTCTTCATCTTGTAATTTTATAATCAGTTCCAAAGATTTAATTTCTTCTACCATCCCTAACCTTTCTTCCTCAGACGTTTTTAGAGTTACTTCTAATTGGTTTTTTAAATTAGTGTGGCTACTTTGTAGTTGAGCAACTTTTTCGGCTAAAGTAGTTTGAGGAACTGGGGTTTTTGGTTTTGGCGTTTTTGAATTTTGGTTTTGGGAACGCGTAAGTACTCCCGCTATGTGAACATTTCTATTAATAACCTTCGGTGTTCTACTTGAGCTCATCTTTCTATCCAAGAAATTATATTACTTGCAATAATAATAATTGATTTATAAATGATGGGATTTTAATTTGGTTATAATTTTAGTCAAGTAAACTATCTATGTTTATTTTTAAATCTCGAAAACCTAACCTCAAAATAACCTCTAAACGA
The DNA here is from genome assembly GCF_014356525.2 of Nilaparvata lugens. NCBI lineage: Eukaryota > Metazoa > Arthropoda > Insecta > Hemiptera > Delphacidae > Nilaparvata > Nilaparvata lugens. The sequence continues at coordinate 94,300,450 of NC_052506.1, read as the reverse complement.
TGTTTGGCTTATAAAATAGAATTAAGAATTAAAATCTAAAACAAAATGATAAAACGTGATCAAGAAACAATTAATAATGAAATTAATACAAAATTTGTACTTATCCGTGACTATTTATAACACAAAATCTTCCAAAACCCAGGAGCGAAATTATGTATGACTTTCATTCACAACTCCTTTGTCCATCTGTTGTCTTTTGTTCTCGCTATATGTCCTGCCCAGTTCCATTTTCTTTCTACTATCAACTGTCCTATGTCCTCAACCATTGTCTCTTTGGATATCCATATTTTTGTCTTTTTATCTCTTCAAGTAACTCCCAACATGATCCTCAGCATCAGCATTGCTCTCATACTAGTTCTCATTTTCCTGATAATTTTTCCTGTGAGAGTCCATGTTCCACAGCCATACAACATAACTGGGATTATACACATCTGAAGTAATTTTTGCTTATAACCATAATAACCATGGAGCGGAAAAGGTGATTAAATCTTTTAAACATTGACCATCACAACGCAATTCTTCTTGTGATTTCTCCCCATTGACCGTCTTTCCCAATTCTTTGCCCTAAATATATGAAGCTGTTGACATTTCCGATAATTCTTCCTTGGTTCAAATCAATTACTTCATCTGCTTGACAATTGAAACTCATAACCTTTAATTTTTCAAAATTTACTTTAAGGCCTATTTGTTTTGTTTCTTCCATCATCTCCTTTAACATATCCTTAACTTCACTTGCACTTCTTCCTATAAGAACAATATCATCGGCAAATTTCAAGCAGTTCAACCTCTTCCCATTGATATTTATGCCTCTATCTTGCCAGTCTAAATTTTTGAAGGTTGTTTCTAAAATGGCATTAAATATTTTTGCAGATGGAACATCACCTTGTCCACACTCTTTTCACACATATCTCTTTATTCTCTCCTCTTACTGAACATTCTAATTTCATATTCTCATATATATATTAAAAATTTGTAAATATTCATCTTCAACACCAAGTCCAGCTAACATATTCATAATAGCGTTGGTTGTTACACTATCGAATGCTTTTTCAAAGTTGATGGATAGTAGGACCATTTGGAAATTGTATTCCCTCGCCTTTCGTATCAATTCCAGCAGTACTAAGATATTGTCTAGTGTAGAGAAATTTTTCTTGAATCCGGTCTGATCGTTCTGTGTTGCGGCATCTGAATTTCTTCCTGTTCTGTATGTTATTATTGCAATGAAGACTTTGTAAATTGTACAGAGGAGACTTATTGGGCGATAGTTCTTTACTTCTTTTCTGTCTCCCTTTTTATACAGTAGTATTAGTTTAGCCTTCAACCATAAATCAGGAACTTTTCTATTTTTTAGACATATATTAAACAACTTAACTAGTATACTGGTTACAGCTCTTCCTCCCGCTTTTATTTCTTCATTTGTAATTCTGTCCGGTCCTCCCGCTTTTCCTTCTTTTAATTTGCTTATTACTCTCTCCACTTCACTTTCCAGGATTGGGAGGCTATTTTCTACTTGACCTGCATCCAGCTGTTCCTCTCTCCTTCCACTGCACTCTGCTGATGTGTCTGTTTCAGGCCCCTGTATACTATATAATTTTTCATAGAAGTTACAGATTGTCCTGAGAATACCTTCCACTTCTCTCTCTTCCTCGCCAGTCTCATTTTTCATCGAGATCATTATATTGGTGCCTAGCTGTTGTCTTCTCAATGTTTGTTTAATACTTCCTCTTGATTTAATTGTGTCTTCTAATTCTTCGGTTTTCTTGAGCGCTGTCCATTCTTTCCATTTTCGCCTTATTAATTTAGAAATTTCAGTGAATTCAATTCTATCACTATCAGACGCTTCCAGTCTTCTCCTTTTTGCCAAAAGTCTGATTATCTCTCTTGGAGTTGAACGTCTTCTGTTTCCTTCTCTGTCGTTCAAGATATCACTTGTACTTTTAATAATAGCAGATAGTTTACTTGATATGTCTTCCATATCAGAGCATTCAGTATTCATTCCATGAGCTAGGTTCTCTTCCAATTTCTCTTCAAATGATTTCATTTTTAGTGCTTCTGAACTCAGTCTCGTACGGACTTTTTTGTTGAATCTTCTTCTCTCTTCTATTTTTATAATCATCTTAATTGGTCTATGGTCATTTCCTATGTTAACATCATTCTCTACGTCCACATCTTGTACAATGAGTTTTTTGTCTGTTATGAAGAAGTCAATCTCATTTTTTGTTTCTCCATCCGGACTCATCCAAGTCCACTTTCTTGTTTCATTTCTCTGGAAGAAGGAGTTCATCAAATACATATTTTTCCCTTCAACAAATTCAACAAGCCTATCTCCTCTTTCATTTCTTTCACCAAATCCGTAGTTTCCAACACATTTTTCACCGTTGTTCTTGCCAATTTTTGCATTCATATCTCCCATTATTATATTGTACCTACATATATCCTTTCCTAAGGCATCATTCAGTTCTTCATATAGTTCTTCAATTCCCTCATCAGTTGAATTTGATGTTGGTGCATAGACTTGTATTATTTTAATTCTTCCCATTCCTTCTTTGAGTTTCCAAATTATTGTCGATATTCTGTGAGTATGTTGCTTGAAGCTTATGATTTTCTTTTTTGTCACATTGTTTATTAGAAAACCTGTTCCTCCTGTTGGACCATTGCCATTCACGTACTGAACAATATTATCATCATCCAGGCTCAAACATTGTTCTCCGTCTCTCCTTTCTTCCGCAAGTCCTATTATATCCCATTCTACATTTTTGACCTCTTCCACCAGCTGTTCCACTCTCCAGTTCTCCCTAAGAGATCTACAATTATATGTGAGTATAATGATATTATCTTGATTTTTTCTCTTCGCCAATCTTCCATCCTTTCCGAAGTCTTTATCAGTTGGTTTCCTTTCATTTTCCGTTCTTGCTATTCTAACTCCACGCCGTGGTTGCTACTGTGGTTGTGAAGGCTCTTCCACATCACCCCGCTCTCTTCCAATTCTCTTTATATATGTTTCCATTGTATTCAAGTTCTTTTTCTTCATGAGTAGTTCCGTATTTGTGTTTTGGGTGCTTGCATCACCATCGCCTACTGTTGTGGGACAGCTTCCCTCACTCCTTGGCCATTTTTTTTCTTTTTCCTTATTATATGCTTCTTTTAAGCTATCCAGGTTGTAGAGCTCACCGTTAATCATTAATTTATCTTTTTTCATTAGGACCTGTTTACCCCATTTCTTGTATTCCATAAGAAATGGGAATAACTCCTTTCTGATGATGTGCATTTCCATGTCAAGGTCTTCCTTTATTTTGATGTGGTTAAACCTTTCTTCTCTTGACAACTTGTATTTCTTCCTCAAAACGTCCTTCCTAGTAAACGTTGGAGTCAACTGTGCTCTAATTGGTCCATCCTTTTCAGTAGGATTCAATTTTCTCAAGTTATCGATATCCTGATTTCTAATATCGATGCCAATGTATGTAAATATTCCTATTATTTCTTCTCGTAGTTTCCAGTAATTGCCTCTATCTTTCAGGCCAAAAATGATCAAGTTTCTATTTCTATCTGAGTTCTGTTTCCATTCTCTTTCCGTTTTTATTTGCGTTTTCAGTAGTTCTACTTCTTGCTTTAGGGTTTCCAGTTCATCATTGAACTTTCTATTGATTTCATCAATTTTTGTCTCCAGACAGTCTAGTTTATTTAACTTTTGAAGAATCTCATCTTATTTTCCTTCCATTTTCAATATTTAGTTATTTCGTAAAGATTCACTAATTACCCTCTTGAACAAACTTAATTAATACTTCCACAAATACGGCCATTTACAATAATAATAATAAAATAATAATATATAATAATAATAATATATAATAATAATAATAAAATAATAATATATAATAATAATAGCAAAGCGTTGATAAAATGTGTCTCAAAGGAAAGGTAACAAAGAAAACCTGGGAAATGCCAGCGAGAGCAATCGTGGCCCTGAGAGAATTGGAAGCTCCTGATGAGAAGGGATACGAGCCAGAGGGAGAAAAAGAATAGGAGAGACTTTTCAAATTTCGAACTGCGCTTTCCAAATAAATGTTTTTGTTTTTATAATTAATACTGATAAACAGTAGGTACGAGGAGCTGTAGGAAAGAGACAGATAGTTCAGCTTTTTGACAGTTGTTAATCTGTCCCATTGACCTTCTTCCCGAAATAATAATAATTGCCGGTTGAATCAATCTTGTCAACCAGATGTAATAGGTCATACTATTTCCTATATATAATGTTTTCACTACAGACAGACTGCTCCTATAAAATTGGCAACTTTGAGCAAGCTCTGATACCTCCACCTCAAAGGTATCTTCTAAATCTAAGTAGTCCAGCAAGGGGTCTCTTGTTACTATCGAGTATGACATGTAATGTAAAATTTCTTGCATGTCAGAACACCGGCAGGGTACATCATCCAAGCAATTAAATGGTTTGAGGAGATGTATACTCATACAATAGGGTAGATGATGACTTGGGTAAATAGTTTGTCCATGCGCGAATCTATATTCTACCAGGACATCAATTGCAGCTGAGTATTCCTCTTCATTGTAGCCACTCTTCTCCATAATTATTATCAGATCTCTCATGTTGAAACGTTTGTTAACTGTTGTCATCAAATCTCGAGTTAGTGTGAGAAAGGAATTATTAGTTGGGATTCGATATAGATCATATTTTATACAGGATGGTAGCTGACCAATGTCTACACAATAGTAAAGAGCTCCAACAGTTGCACACTGCGCCAATTCATAGTGGCTGGGAGGGTCTGGCATTCTGTAAAAATTGAATTCAAATGTAATTTTATTGTACTGACTGGAGTGGATAACCATCACTGTTGTTGATAGTGTGTCAAACCATCGTACAGTTGGTTAGGGAGTAACATATTGGGAACAATGGTTGGGGAATAGTTTGCAAATGGTACATTATCATACTTATCCCTTTAAGAGATCTCTTCTGGTTGTGGACAAGGAGTTCCCACACTTGTCCCAGCTGCTTCATCCAACCGATCCTCTTCATCCATTTCATAATCTAAAATCTCCTCAGCAGGTGAGGGACTGCCTGCTTGCTGTTGTCTGACTCTAACGGCAACTCCCCATTAAGGGTTGTAAGGAGGAGGTGGATCATCCTCAGGTTCAACTGCATTGTAAACCTGAGGGTCAACTATCTCCTCCTCATTCTCTCACAGCTCAATCCGGGCTAGGGACTTCAATTATTGTGAAGGGGAAGCTGGCATTGGAGTCAGGTTTTGGCAGGAATTCTGCAATCCCCAATTCCTAAGGTTCTCCTCTGAGTTTGCTAGCTTCCAGTTCTCGAGAGGCATGGGAGGCTTGGGAACTCTAGGGATCACCCAGTTCCTTGTGGAAGTTTGCATTATTGGATCCTGTGGTGAGGCCAATTGGTGGGATGAAGGGCTAATGCCAATTTGAAGCCATCTTGGCCTCAGCCGGTGGGATGATTGCCAGCTGCGGCAGGTTGATTGTTGATGGCGGGATGGCTGCTGTCAGTGGGGTGACTGGCAGCAGTGGGGTGTCTGGTGGCAGTGGTTGGATGACTGGTGGTGGCGGTTGGATGATTGGTGGCAGTTGGATGATTGGAGGTGGCTGGATGACTGGTGGTGGTGGGGTGACTGGTGGCGGCGGTTGGATGACTGGTGGCGGTGGGGTGACTGGTGGTGGCGGTTGGATGACTGGTGGCGGCAGTTGGATGACTGATTGTGGTGGGGTGACTGGCAGCGGTTTGATGACTGGCAGCGATGGTGGGGTGACTGGTGGCGGTGATGGGGTGACTGGTGGCAGCGGTTGGATGACTGGTGGTGGTGGTTGGGTGACTGGTGGCGGTGGTGGGGTGACTGGTGGCGGTGGTGGGGTGACTGGTGGCAGTTGGATGACTGGTGGCAGTGGGGTGACTGGTGGCTGCAGCGAGATGAGGAGCTGGCTGGCAAATGAGTTGACCCCTGGATTAATTGTAGTCCCTGCTGGATTGATGAAGCTCCCAGCAGGGTCAGGCGGTTCATTATGGCTGAAGCAGGCCCCATCATCACTGTGATGACTCCATTGGACTGTGATGACTACATTAGACATTGCTCTCAGCCTTCTTCAACAAAGCAATGATTGGTTAGGTTCTGAAATGGTATGATAGGTTGTGAGGTTCATGGAAGGATAGGTTATGGAATGGTTAGGATAGGTTAGGTTGGGTTTGGTTAGGTCCGGTTAGAAAAGGTTAGGTTGGATCAGGCTTAGGTTGGATTAAATCAGTCAGGTTGGATTAGGCTAGGTTCAGTGGGAATGGGAACTAATAATGATATTGCTTGATGTTAAGCCAGCCATCGATCCTTCTGTGGCAATACCTGCATTTTCTTGCTCCTAGCATGCATATTTTGCATGCTAGGTGCATGCAGGGCAGGAGTGGACAGGAGTTATCCACTTCCCTGCATACAGAACATACACTCACGAGATGATGACAATGATCTGGCTCTTCATCACTGTAATCATCGTCATCAACTTGTAAGCTCATGTTCTGCATGTTGAGTTGTTTCCGGATGTGGACATTGCTCCTTAGAAATGTCATCATCCTCCTCTCTTTATAGCTGGCCAATTGATCTCGATTGGCAGGGGCTGAGGATTAGGCTGGGGTTGAGGATTGAGGTCTGGTTCTTTCAGATGTGGGGGATGAAGGTGGTGAATCAGTGTCAATATCTAGGATTGAGGGTCAGATGTTTGGGTGTGTCGGGGATGGAGGTTCATTGGTGTTTATATGAAATGTTCTAGGGGATGATGGTCGGGAGCTGTATGGTGGTGGTGGGGGATGTGAATGGAGTCTAGGATCTAATTTGTGATAGGGGGGAAGGTGAGATGGGTGCTCCTGATCATCAGAACCATTGCCGCTCATGTCTGAAAATGACATACACACCTTCATCACTATCAATGTCAAACATACTGTGGGGACAGCCTAATTCTATGGCAAAGACTTATTATACATCTTCTAGGTCAGGATGAAATACAACCACCAACTCTATGTATAAGAACCTAATTCACAATTAAACTCTCAACATGCATTGTACTCTATGTATTGGAACCTAATTCACAATTAAACTCTTAACTTGCATTGTACTCTATGTATTGGAACCTAATTCAGAATTAAACTAGACATTTTCAAATTTAATTGACAGTCTCAAACCACCTACTTCAAAATTCAACTCAATTTTTTCTTTGATTCAATTGTCAAATCAGGAATACAATATATATATATATAATATATATATATATATATATATATATATATATATATATATATATATAATATATATATATATATATATATATATATATATGTATGTATAGCTATAAAATGCACTGGTACTTACTCTTAGATGATGATAATGATGAAAGATCCAAAAAATACACAAAAATCACACACACATACTGACAGCACAACTGCACAAGACACAATGTCCCACTCCTTGCAAATCAACTCCTTTTATAGCCCCCAGTTGAAGATCCCCAGTGATTTATTTCTCATTTATTCCCGATTATTTTACATTTATTCTCGATTTTATGTTTTTTTTAATTTTTCAATTTTTTCAATTTTTTTTTTATTTTCAAAATTTTTTAATTTTTTTTCCAATTTTCTAATTTTTTTTTAATTTTTTTTAAATTTTTCATTTTTTTTTTGACTTGGGTGACCTTGAGGTTAGGTTTGGTTGACTAGGATGACCTTGAGGTTAGGTTTGGTCAACTTGGGTGACCTTGAGGGTATGTTTGGTCGACTTGGGCGACCTTGAGGCTAGGTTTGGTCGACTTGGGTGACCTTGAGGTTAGGTTTGGTCGACTTGAGTGACCTTGAGATTAGGTTTGGTCTACTTGGGCGACCTTGAAGTTAGGTTTGGTCAACTTGGATGACCTTGAGGTTAAGGTCGGTTCTGGGACACTTGTGACATTTTGTTACTACTCACATCCCTATTAGTTTTGAAGACAAAAATGTTGAAATATCCAAATCATAGATGGTATAGTATACTATACCTTGGGTCTCTATGAAGTCCATGCTAGTCTTACTTTTTTTTCTAAAGGGCAATCTCAACAATTACTCTGTAATGATCCAGATAAGTAAATAGAGTCAACATTTATGATAATAAAAGTTTATTACTTGATGATAATGTTAAATATTTAGTCATAGAAGCTACATTCTGTCCTGTTTCAAGTTGAATTATTTATGAAATTCTTCGAAGCAATAACGGTCAGCATTTAGACAAAGAAAGACATTACATTTCTTGCAACTAGCCCTACAAAGTTTTTTGCATCCTGGCAATCTACATTTTTTGAACACTGATGTTTTTATTATTTGTGGCATGAGCTCTGCGTTTTTCTTTCTCATGTAATCAGGAAGAATTGGAGTGATACGTTTTTTTGGTTGTGACTGTAGTTTCCTCCTCAGAATCAGACTTACTCACACTGTCATTCCCTACATTGCTAGCAATCAACTTCTCCCCCAATATCATTTTGAATTCTCTCATCTGCATTATTCTTTTTTTTGAACCAGTTTGATCAATTATACTTTGTCTGTATTCGATCCAAGAATTTGTGACAGCAAGATCAGTGAAATGTAACATTGTCCGAAATGTCCATTTTTTTGTTCGGGCTCTCATTGGACAGACAACATTTATTCTGTCTGCAAGATCGATTCCCCTCATGTCAGAATTTTACTTCCAAATAACTGCCGGTCTTGTAACAGTAACAAATTTTTTCTCCTTTTTTGACCATCTCTCACATGTATCTAATGGTTCAGAGGCAAAATGACTGGACAACATCATTACACTTTTGTTGTCCATCCATTTTGTGATGCACATTTGGTGGTCAGCTCTAACCAGTGAATCCATAGACCCTCTGCCTCAGTAACTGTTTTTCTGTCTTCAATCATACAGTTTTTGGAAGCCTGATTGATACAACAGTCCCTGTGGCCTTGATGCCTTTTCATAGCAGATTTTCAACAAGTTTAACCGAGGTAAAATATCGGTCATGATAAATGTAGTGACCAGGCTTCAGTGTTCTGACTAGAGTCATAACAGCTGCCTCACCCAATCCTAATGATTGATACCCATCAGGAAATGTAGTCTTCTCCTGGTAAAAAAAAAAAACGCAAACAATTCCATTTGGATTGGCAAGTACGAAAACTTTCAAGCCTACTGGATTTGGTTTTCCTTTTACATACTGCCTGATTCCAAATCGCCCCTCAAACGGTACTATCATTTTATCTACTGCAATGTGAAGAGAACGAGTCTGTTTCAAACAACCTTCCCTCACACGATCAATGAAAGGCCTAAGTTTCCATAGCTTATCTTTCAATTTCATCTCAGTTGAAATATCATTATCAAATATTACTTTCAGGGAGGTCCGCAGCTTGAAAAATCTGTCCTTATTCATAGCATCAACTAACACTTTCACTTGCCACCTTTTCTGCCAGTACATCCTAATACTGGGATACTGCAGACAACTCATCATCATGGAGATGCCGAACCAGGTCTTTATCTCATTAGCAGTTGTAAAGAGGGACTTACCAGTTACAAATAAAGAGGTTTGATTTGTTTTATCAGCGATTTGTTCAAACAAAGCATTATCTACGTATTGGCTGAAGTAATCAACAGGATCCCAGCCCTCAGTGTCATTCCCAATTGTTGAATCAAGCAGGGGTGGATCTGGAGGAATGAAGCCTCTGCAACGCCATGTATTTCTACTCTCAGGTTGTGAAGAAGTAGTCTCATCGATAGATACTTCTTCCTAAAACAAAAGAAAATACCATTCAAATAATGTATTTCCTCTCCATTTCAACAAGATTTCAATTCATTTATTTAAAAGAATACAATATTGTGATTAGATAAAACACAGTTAATTGTCCAAATCAATTTTTTCCCAAAATTTCAACCACAGCTGATCTTAGTTGAGAATGGTTGAGTTCAAAGCCACTGATCAATTCCATCGGGTTTTTTCACGTTCAGTAAAAAACCTAATCACAGTTGAACCACAGAATGAAAAGTCGGCTAGTATCTTGACGCCATAATCCGCCATCTTGAAAGAAAGTGTAGCATTGTAATACAGCAGTAGTTTTAATCTCTAACAAGATGATGCAGTCATGTGTCGTGGTCTTGGTGCACTCAAATCTTGGTTAGACTGATACCTTCCATTTTGTGTGTATTCTGTGGCTGAACGGTTGCTCATGAGTCATAACTGACAGATGTTTCCCCTGTTGATCATATTTTGTAAACAAAACAAGAACTTAACCTATTAGTAGGGGTAAAGTGAGAGTTCTGGAGAAAAGCTGAAGAAAAGCTGCCCCAAAGGTGCCCCAAACCTGGCTCAAATCTGATTCTTGGTTCTAACCTTGCCCCAAATCTGATTCTTGGTTCTAACCTTGCCCAACTCAATGTAATCTAACCTAACATAGCCATACCCCTAATCTCACAATAAACCTCAAATGAAGATTTCCCACTTTTTTGGAAAAAACTAGATCCAGCTTTTTTTTATTCCTTGAATAACTAAGAAACCGTTAATTTTACAAAAAATCTACAAGAATAACTTTTTCCAGTAAATCTAACAACGAATCCATTGACACCCCATTTGTCAAGATTGAACAAAAAATAAGGATCTCATGGGAAAACTGGATCCAGCTTTTTTTTATTTCTTGAATAACTAAGAAACCGTTAATTTTACAAAAAATCTACAAGAATAACTTTTTCCAGTAAATCCTATAACGAATCCATTGACACCCCATTTGTCAAGATTGAACGAAAAATAAGGATCTCATGGGAAAACTAGATCCAGCTTTTTTCAATTTCTTTAATAACTAAGAAACCATTGATTTTACAAAAAATTCACAAGAATAACTTTTTCCAGTAAATCTAATAACAAATCCATTGATACCCCATTTGTCAAGATTGAACAGAAAATATGTAAAAAGTGGATCTAATTTCTTGAATAACTAAGAATGATTTTTTTCAGTAAATCCATTATTTGTCAAGGGGATCCTAACTCTGAAACTGAGCAATAAGCATTTTTATGTTGAGACCCTTTCTCAAGCAAACCTCAGCACTAAACCCCCCCCCCCACAAGGGGGGGGGGTTGGGGGGGCTTGACCCTCTGCCTTTAACCAGCTAAGCTTGAACTACTTGAAAACTCACCTCAGGTTGTATTGAACATTTATTATAAAAATAGATCATGAGTGTTGATAAATTTGGTCGATATTTGTATGATAAAGATAATAATAGAGATATTAATGTTGATATCAAAAATTTGATTCTGAATTTTTTCCATTTTTTACAATGTATACCATTAGCTGCAACTTTCATACCAAACATAAATCTCAATAATGAAAAAGAATGGAAGTATATGACTGATCCAAACTTAATCCAACAATTCTCACTTTCTTCTGGAATCTCTTTTAAAGAATGGTATGAAAAAAATGTAATAAATATAGGTGAAAAATCTTAGGTTTAGGTGAGTACACCCAGAAAAAAATGTAGGTTTGGTTACCCAGACCAAGAACATTATTCAACTTCAATGAAAAATCTAAGCTCATATGGATAGCACTATATCATCACAGTCAGTATTTTGCTTTGAAAGGAGCTGTTAAATTGAATAATAATATAAAATGCTTTAAAATTAAATTTGAAGAAAATGGTTGAGATCAAGACAAGAACAATTCTACAAATCAATGGGATGATACTGGAGGTAAAATATTGATACATTTGTAGATAATACTTTTGATTTGAATATTGTCTAGTTTTTGTTATTTTATAGAAGATTTATAATACTCTTTCTACTGTTCCACTCAGTGGTGTATATTCAAACTCATTATCATAGAGGATTAAACAGTAGGCACTGGTTTTTTCTGAGAAATTATTTGTTGTTTCCAATGTCAACTTTATGTCTATTGCACCAGATTTCAATAGTTCATTTTGCTTACTACAGTCTATAACAACCAATGGTGCATATTCATCAAATGTTTTATACTCAATTGATGTACTGCTGTTATAAGGATAGTATTCATTTTGGAAGTCAGAGAACATGTGATACAATAAATGTTTATTACCAACAATATTTTCATAGGGGAATGATTGAGCATTTAAATAGAGATTAACATTGTTCAGATTACAGAAATCGAAATGTGACCTGTTAGCAGTTATAACGTTTTTCCAATTATTTTGTAATCTAAGAATAATGAATCTAGGTTTCAATATATTTGAAGTTGTCTTAACTGTCCATTGAAGATTAGTAGTTTCAGGTAATTGCGGAAATTCATGCAATTCCCATGACCTGAATGGAATGGTAATTGGTATATCACTATGTGTTAAACTCAGCAGATCAAGATGAACAGTGTCAGAAGCATGTATGTAGGGTACTTTCCATTGTAGTTTTGTAATATCAATTTTCACCGATTTTGCTGTTTCTGATTCAATACAATTCAAGTCTGATGATGATCTTAATAGAACAATTTCCTGACGAACATTTAAAAGCGCCGCCCATTAAATGATGTCATTGTATCTGAAACCAGCCCGGGGTAGTTCACCAAACAACCGTCACTCTAGCGCTAGCGCTAGCTGGCTACTCTGGGCTCACCAACCTTCCACCACGCGCTAACTGGCGCTACAGTAGAGTCAACTCGAGGTCATTCAGCCATCGCCGTATCTAGAAATAGATCCTATGTTGCCACATTGAAGCAGCTGTCGCGGTGTTGCCAAATTTCATCCTCTGTCTCATCAAAACAGTTTCTACATTTCTTGCAGGCTGGCCAGTATTTACAACTCCAAGCATACCCAGCTCCATAGTAGATATTATGATGAAGGGGATTGGGGAAGATTATTGAGGGTTTGAGTTAGATTTTATTATACCCCAAACCATCTGACATTATGAAAAAACGAAAAGCATCCCCTATTTTTTGTAAACCGCGAAATCTTGGGGTAGTGTTTTGGAAAATTTCTGTATTTTTTTATTATTAATTTTTGTAGTAGAAAGGATGCTGTAAACAGTGGAATGGACTATTCACGATTTTTCTCATTTTTGGGGTTGAAATTTAGGGGTGAAAAAAAATGAAATCCTTTGATGTTTAGATATCAGAAAAATTCTTTTAGTCATTCAATTCTACTCTTTGAGAGGATTTTTTCATTTTATGATTAATGGTTAGGGGGTGGTTAACAAAATAAGGGTAGTTTTTTCAGAATTCTCTGTTTGAGGCAATTTTTTTTTTTTTTTGAATGGTAGATAGTGGTTAATAGATAAAATTTATATTTTTTTTCAATGGTTGCTGAAGGTTGAAATCGTTAAGGGTTGACCATTTTTAAAACTTTAAATATCTGAATCTTCGAAAAATTATTTTTTCCATCAAGTGTTCAAAGAGATGAAGAAACGTATTTGATGTTTTGTTCTAAAATCACCCCCTACTTAAAGTTAAGAACTTTATTAACATTAAAAACCACCCCTAAAATGGAGTGTTTTTTAAAAATAATTTTCTATTTTATAAGTTGAAATTGGAAATTTTTGGTGAGCTTGAACTTTTCAAGCATAACAAGATGATGAAGCATAGAAGATATATTCAAGTATTGCATGATTATAAATTCAAAATGTAATGATATTTCTAGTATTTACTGTATATCTTGTGAATTCCACTTCCATAATAACAAGAAATTTCACAGTTTGCATAAGTATTTTATTTTAGTGCATTGTAGGTTTATAGGAATATTAACATAAAAAAATATATTATAATACATATCATATTCATGCTTAAAGTGAGAAACACGTGAAATTTTAAATGTTAAATACAATTACCAAAAACTGAATATTATCGAAATGTGTTTGAAGGTTTATAGATTGCTTTTCGCTTTTAATTTACAAGGTTAATTTGAGTGGTATCCAACTATTTCAGTCAAAAACGTTTTGATTGAATGAATGAACAATTACGTAGAAATTGAATAGAATTATAATATAATAAAAACACTCCAATATGAAGTTAAAATTCATTCTGTCAACTCTCAGATTAAACTATATAGGAATTGATAAAAAATAAACAAATTTCAAAACAAAAAAATCAACCAATAACATACAACAACTGTGTTGTAGTGTTCGACCATGTTGCTATCAACGTCGTAAATGAGGTGGCTGCTATGGTCAGCTAGAACATTGACAGCTTCCATGATTTTATATAACACTCCACTTGCTTTCATCTCTGGAATATAATTAGTTTCATCTGTAACAAATTTTAAAATTTTTATAATAACTCAATAAAATCTCTATTTAGCCATTTATATGTACCATATAAATAACTCTTAATATTCATCCATTCTTAGACATATTTATTTAAGAAAGTACAATTCACTTTTCTTCAATGTTCGAAAAAGTATTGATAACCAAGGTTATGATTAATATTAGTTTAGATGAAACTAAGATGAACTAAGTTTCAGATGAAGTCCTACGGTAATAATAATAGGACAATATAAAAACTTTTTTGAAATGTAATCTATTGCTATATAAAAAATGAGTATGCTTACTTTCTTTTGGACCATTGCAAAAATATCCTCGACTTTTGCAGTGAAGATGCTCACCAAAGACATGACTGGGTCCGTTCACTATGTCTAGCCTTAGTTTTTCAGCCTTTTCATTTATTTCTCCTTCTTCAACTTTTCTATGTTGGATAGCTTTTGTGACTGCTGTCCGCAGCCTCATAATGCGACCTGCCAAAAAAAAGTTTATCAATTTACTTATCTTAGTCATATTTTTATAAAAATAGTTGTTGATGTCTATTTCATAAGAATTCTTGATTGAAAAATCTAAAATAAATAAAAATACCTTGATTATTTAACATATTTGAACATTCAAAATGTTCTATAAAAAGGGGGGTTTATTAGAAACTATCAATGCTTAACAAACTTACCTCCTAGTACCCTACGTATTTTGCGTATGCAAACTGGTGGTAACAACATCCTTCAACTAGTTACAATAGTTGCGCAGCATGTGGTTGCAGCACTCAATTTTCTTTACCGTCAGATTTTGGTAAGGTCTAGCTTCAACAATGCTATTGTAGACACTGCTGTCTTCATCAGCAATCATTCTGAAAACGTTTTTTAATTGTGTTAAATTTATAATTTCATCTCAATATTGAATAAAACAATTTATAAAATATATACATAGGTTATAACAATTTATACATAGGTTTTATATCAAGTCTATAAGGACTGAGGCTATTTGAAAACCAATTATATACAGTTATGGTACCTAGTCACTAACCTCAGCGCACTGCATTATTCAAGTTGGGATTGATGTTTTCAATTGATATGATTAATAATTGTAAGATAGTAGATATTCTAGGGTTCTTATTCATTATAAAATTTTATTTACATTATTATTACCTTGCATATTGCACATTGTACATTTCTTCACTTGCCAAGAAGCCTTCTACGATGGTAGCAGCTTCCATGCTAGATGAGCTACCATTCCAGTTCTTGAAGCACGTGTGATGTGTGTCTCCAGGCTTGCGTGTACAGGTTACACAATATTTATTTTTCACGCCAAAGTACAGAACCTGTCTTGTGTGGTATCTAACTATCGCTGCCTGAAATGAATAATATTTATGATAATAAATCCGAAATGCAAATCATAATATTTCAAACATTTTACGGATTTCAACAGAAATATTTGAATGTTTTCCAAACACGTAGAATTTCCATTTTCACATCTAATATAATTATCCTTTTATGTGAGATGAATATATATTTTGATATTTACTAGAAATTCATTTTACTCCTACCCTGCTCTATATTTCTGTATTAGGCTAGG
Source organism: Nilaparvata lugens (assembly GCF_014356525.2). NCBI lineage: Eukaryota > Metazoa > Arthropoda > Insecta > Hemiptera > Delphacidae > Nilaparvata > Nilaparvata lugens. The sequence continues at coordinate 94,284,622 of NC_052506.1, read as the reverse complement.
CGCACACCAGTTAGTCAAGACAATACTAGTCACGTTTAGTCACAATACTTCACATAGTTGCTTATGAAGACATGTCTAATTGCAATGACTAATCAGTGTGAGTTGTATCATAAGCAACAATGTGAAGTATTGTGACTAAACGTGTCTAGTCTTGTCTTGACTAACCGGTGTACGCCCAGCCTTATGGAATATGTTGATGGGGACAGATATTTTAAATCTACTCAATAACTATTGTTAGGTCATTAGATGAAAAATCATGATACAATTACTAAAAATATCAACTTTACCCATACCAATAATTATTAAAAGTAATGCTTGGTTTCACTAATATAATGATAGCTATTAATCCCCCCAAAAAATATTGTCTAGAGACACCTATGAACTATTTTGATTAGCCTATTATTTTACAAGCTATATTAGTTTATTAGTAATGAAACTTACCATTCCAGATAGGGAGTTATAGTTCCTCCTGTATGATCTCTTGGGCCCAGCTTCCGTCAGCAACAACAGTCAACAATGGCACTCCTTCATTGTTTACGTCACCTCGCTCTTTAGCTAATCAAATTTCTTCTTCAGCAGCCTTCCTCATTTCTTCAATTGCTGTTTCCTCCCAACCTTTAGAAATGAGAGCTTCATGTTTCTCGTATGTTTTTTATTCATGGCGTGAATATTCATCGAAGAGAGTAATCTCTGCAAGGCGAGAAATCCTCCACCATTGGTGATGGAACCAGCAACGGCTGCAGAGTTTATGTCCATAGATGTTTCCTGAGGTTCAGGTTCAGTCCATATTGTTTTTTCCATATGGCACATGTTGCAAGTGAACGTTAGCCCACTTTTCAACCCTCTTTTTATTTCACTAGTCAAGTCGGCAAAAAGAGATGTAGGCTTAGAATTCTCAATCATGAGATTTGGTACATTTTGGAACATAATATCATCTTCTTCCCCACAGCTCATTACCTCAACATCATCAATATTTCTTTTTTTGCTTGCATCTTCCGTAATGCCTACCTCTTTCTGCTTTCTCCACTCACGCAACCTTTCACCACCCTTATTTTTAGGCTTTTTATGTAACAGGCGTTTTTTGTTCCCCATTATTACAAACTGCACTTAAATTCAAAAAAATTGAACACACTGCTGAACAATAAAACTAAACTAAGTTTAAACACTGAAGATTCAACAAAGACAAACTATGGGTAATTCAACAAATAGATAAACAAAACAGCTTCAACTTCCCATAATTTTCTTCCAATTGAACCACTATTATTGTAAGGAACTGTAAATCACTTCACTCGTGGATGCAGCAGAAGACTAGAGTGAACAACCAAACATAACCCACAAGAAATATTCAGATTTGACATTATGTGAAATTTGAGTTCCCTCCAAAATGAGAGTGAGCAAGCGACCGAGCATGCTACTATCTTACGGCAGTCTGCTGAACTACTATGACAAACCAACCGTCACACTCAGTGGTCCTTTCAGACAAGTCATGCATTACTTTTGGAATCTCTCACGTCTACAGTTTACATCGGATCTTGTTGAAAAAAATTGCATTGGATTAAGAATTTAATTGAGCAAGGCTTGTGTTTTCTCAAATTTCAAATATTCCTTCCAAAACCCTAGAAAAAAATTTTAAACTCTGAAAAGTTTATTTTTGATTCAATTATACGAAGTAGTTTTAAAATAAAAAAAGTAACAAATACATGCTTTGAAGAATTTTATTCTGTTTCCAATGATGTATAATATGTAAATTTCCTTCCATAAATAACGACGCTAAACGTTCCAAAAGATAACATTGATCTTATGGGACATTCAATCCAATATGGCGGTAGATGACCCGCACTCTTAATAGAACTTTTTTATAGTCTTCCATTACACCTAACCACATATCCAAAGGAATGCAAAAGCAGAATTTATCTAAACTTTTCCATCCAGTCAACTTCCATCCTGCATTCTCCATAATTTTTTCATTGAGTTTTGATTGACGTAGATAGTTTTTCATGATTGTTGTCAATCCTACATTATGTGTGCGATCAACTTCAACCCCTCCCAATTCATATCTGATTTCATCAAATAGGTATGCAACTCCATTATTGATAAGTGAAAAGTCCTTGGTTTCAACATCATTCTTATCTTTCACTTTGATTCCACCTTCAATTATGAGAAAACTCCTACTTGGAAGTGTATGAATATCTTCTTGTTTCAAACTAATTCGAATTTCATCATTGTAATTAAATGTCTGTTGAATATATGGTGTGTGAGTGATATACTCATATTTGGTAATACTCTCATCAAGATGTACACTCTGATCAACAATTAATATATCTGACTTGACTTCTTTCTTATACATTTTTATTATATATTTTTTTGGTAATACTCTCATCCAGATGTACACTCTGATCAACAATTAATATATCTGACTTGACTTCTTTCTTATACATTTTTATTATATATTTTTTTCTTCTCAATACAACCTGAGGTGAGTTTTCAAGTAGTTCAGGTTAAAGGCAGAGGGTCAAGCCCCCCAAACCCCCCCCCCCGTGGGGGGGGTTTAGTGCTGAGGTTTAAGAAAGGGTCTCAACATAAAAATATTATTGTGTGCTTGTTGCTTAGTTTCAGAGTTAGGATCCCTTGACAAATGGATTTACTTTCTCCTTATTTCCTGTTCAATCCTAACAAATGGATTTACTGGAAGAAGTTATTCTTGGTTTCTTAGTTATTGGATCTAGTTTTCCCTTATTTTTTGTTCAATCTTGACAAATGGATTTACTGGAAAAGGTATTCTTGGTTTCTTAGTTATTAGATCTAGTTTTCCCATGAGATCCTTATTTTTTGTTCAATCTTGACAAATGGGGTGTCAATAGATTCATTATTAGATTTACTGGAAAAAGTTATTCCTGTAGAGTTTTTGTAAAATTAACAGTTTCTTAGTTATTCAAGAAATAAAAAAAAGCTGGATCTAGTTTTTTCTAAAAAAGTGGGAAATCTTTATTTGAGGTTTATTGTGAGATTAGGGGTATGGCTGGGTTAGGTTAGATTACATTGGGTTGGGCAAGGTTAGAACCAAAGAATCAGATTTGGGGCAAGGTTAGAACCAAGAATCAGATTTGAGCCAGGTTTGGGGCAGCTTTGGGGCAGCTTTTCTTCAGCTTTTCTCCAGAACTCTCACTTTACCCCTACTCCTATTTCATTGTAATCAATTAAAATGTAAAACCATCAGGTGATTGGAGTAGTTTGTAACATATTGAAATTTGGATAGATATAAAAATCCCTAGCTGAAATATTAATAGGTCTAAGTAAAGTAACTGGCTAATATCGCCAAAAGAGATAACATAAAGATTAGATAACATCAGATTGTCCTGGCTAAACTGTACAACAGCCTAAGAGGAATTGAAATAATTTTTTGCTAATATATAATATTATATAAAATATTGAAGGTTGAGGTTAGGCATAAACATTTAGTGATCGGCGACCTAACAATCGACCGAGCCATGCAACGTAGAATCTGACCAAACACCTTGGCAGAAATTTATTGCGGCAAAACGGTATGCAATTTGAGGAACAAAGGGTCTCACGTGGCTAACTATTATGATGCATGAAACAAATAATAATGTATAGAAAATTGACTAGCATGTAGAGGGCATATTTAAAAAACCTAATAAAAATAATTAAATGTATCCAGGAAATAGGAGGTTACCAAGCGCATGAATACTGAAACAATTTGCATGCACCAATCACATAATGGCAATTGATAGGCGGCAATAGTATGCCGATTCAAAAATATTTGTATATATTTCTACAAATAAATAGAATTTGTATAAAATTGTTGTATAGTCTATGTTATGGATATGGCCCGAAGGCAAAGAAATTATTAAACATACAACATAAGTAATAATTTAATATTTTAGTACGGTCTATTTGAACCTTGAATGGCGGAGGACTAGGATATTCAAATTTTGTGTAAATTTGGAAGTCGGAAATGAGAATTGTAAAATTGAGAAAGGAGAACCAACACTCGCCTGCCAAATGCCACCATGAGAGGTCCCTAAATATTATAGAGTGTAATACCTTGCTATAACTTGTAAAAATCTAAAGTTAGATTGAATTATTAAATTTCTTATAAGACTTTGTGATGCTCTTTGTAACATATTTAAATTTGGGTAGAGGAAAAACCCTAACAGAAATAGTAATAGGTCTAAAAATAAAGTAATTGGCTAATATCGCCAAGCAGATAATAATCAAGATAAGATAGCATCAGCTTGTTCTGGCTAAATGGTACAAGAACTTAAAAAGGATTTGAAGAAAGTTTACTACTCATAAATATATTATTTATAAAATATTTGAAGATTGAGGTTATGTAGAAGTATTCACGGGTCGGTGACCTAGAGATCGATCAAACCGAAGAACGTAGAATCTGACCAAAACCCCTTGGCAGAGCTTTATTGCAATCAGACGGTGTGCAATGTGAGAAAACACCCGTCCACGTGGCTAATTATTAGTTAGCATGGAATTAATATTAATATATAGAATATTAACTAGCATGCAAAGAGCATAAATATAAAACCAAATAAAAATAATTTAATGTATTCAGGAAATAAGAGTTACCAGGCGCATGAATACCTAATAAAATTTGCATGCACCAATAGTAAAACGGCAGTTAATAGGCGGCAACTGTAGGCCAATTCAAAAATATTTATATATATTTATATAAATGTACTAGATTTTGTGTAAAAATTTGTGTAATCTATGTTATCAATATGGCTCGAATGCAAAGAAATTATTAATCATATAATCTAAGCAATATTTTGGCATTTTTTGTAAGATCTATTTGAATTTAATGGCGGAGGATTGGATATTTAAATTTTATGCTAATTTGAAAGTCGGAAAGAGGATCTGTAAAACTTGAGAAGGAAGAACCAGCACTCGCCAGCCAAATGCCACCATAAGAGGACCCCAAATATTTTAGAGCGAAGTACCTTATTAATAATTTTGTAAAAAGTTAAAGTTAAAGTAAATTATTAAATTTCTTAAAAGACTTCGTGATGCTATTGTGAAGCAGAAGTCATTTTTCATTTTTATTAAATTTATAACCCCTTGGAGGAGACGATTCCGGCTACCATATTCCCGGACCACATGGAGTTGGATCGACATCGGCGGCTTACAAGAAGATTTTCGACACGTGAGTGATTAAAATTTGAATTTAGTGATGGGCGCCCTAGTGCTTCGAATTAATCTGATGATCAAAGCTAGCTCGCCGAAAGGGTTATTATAAATTGAGAATTAATAAGAGTAATACTTGCGCAAGTAAAAATTAGTATTAAAGGTATTTAATTGAAAGAAAAATATATAGATCAATATTTTTAGAAATTTCTATTTAATCAAAGAAGTACGAAATCTAGGCTATTAAAACATATGCATATAATATTTAATTTTTTGCAATACAATTTGCAATAATTTATCATAGTTCTGATTCACTAGATGAATGGCTCTACCTATTCCGTCAGGTGCCGAATCTTGCACCCTGAGATGAAAATATATATTCGATACAAATAAATCTACTAAATACTAGAGATTTTAATATATAAATATATATTTGGATTATTAGTGGCTAATTTATCAAGCTGATCTTAGAGCACATATTTTTGATTGAATTATCCAAGTCGACAAGTATTAGCAAGTACATGTCACAGCTACATGCAAAAGAATGCATATGATTTCAAGATAAAGGCACATGGTAATGATTCGTGCCACAAATCTAGAATATAAAGTTTAGCCTGTGATATTTTTATTGATTTCAAATATTGTTCTATTTTTATATTATATTTTTTATCGCTCTATATATATTTTTTGCCTCGATTGATCTTTGCATTATTTGTGTAATATATGTGTGAAATTTTCATGGTGTGCAATTTATTTTTTATTCCTCAACACTATAGTATAAGTATCATTTTTATATATATTTATTATTTATTGAATTACAAGAGTTATAGGAGAAGCCCATATCTAGGCTTATCAAGATTTTTTAAGACTGAATACTATTAGAAAACCACGCCCTAATTATATCAAATCTCATGCTTTACCGACTGATGCCAAGCAGGAGGCTAATCGTTATTTAAATATAAAGAATAACGTGACATCTTATAAAGCAAAAGTCATTTTCATTTCTTTAAATAATTTTGTAACCCCTTGGAAGAGATGACTCCGGCTACCATAGTCCAGGACCACCAGGAGTTGGATCAACATCAGCAGCTCATAAGAAAATTTCGACACGTGAGTGAGAAATATTGAAATGGTGACAGGGCGCCCTCAGTGCTTCGAAATTACATAATAATCAAAGCTAGCTCATCGAAAGGGTTTTCTTATAAATTAAGAATTTAGTAAAAAATACTTGGGCAAGTAAATATAGTATTAAAGGTATTTTATTAGAAGAATAACGAATAAATCCACATATCAGAAGTTCTATAAATTAAAGAAGTATAAAATCTAGGCTAGTAATTAGGGATTGGTATCGAAAGACAAAACATCAATGTTTTGAACATCAATGTTTTTTTCATCCTAACATCGATAAGTGAAAAACATTGAACAGTAAACATCGATGTTTTTGAACATCGATGTTTTTAAACATCTTTTATCGCCCTACATTTTTATGGATGATACTATTAGTCCAGTCAATATAGACATAAAAGAGGGGGTGTGCTTGCAATTTATATTGTAGTTCTGATTTTTTAATATATTATTTGGGTACATAAGAGAAATCCCGAACCTATTTCTTTATGCAAGATTTCCTTGTGCTAGATACAAGATAGCCCAAAAACCTCGTATTTTCGGCTCATTTTCCAGTTTTCAGCTATTTCTGCCAAATCTCTCCCAGATTATATAATTCTGAAAAAAATGAGATCACTCGGAACTCTCTATCTCCAATGAGTACTTCGTTATAATTTTTCAAAAATGAGTAAAATTTGAAGTAAAAATCAATTTTGATGAATTTTAGTTTTCAATCAACAATATCTTCCGACTGTTACAATTTAGATGTATATTTCAAAATCCCTCTAGGCGTATTTTTGTGCTATACAATCTGAGATCAGGTAGAGCGCTCTATGTCATATAGATTTCCAGGTACACCTGACAACAATTCTCCTTGTATTGTGGAAAACACCTAATTTTCAGCTTCAACCATCATCACCATCTACTTTGTCCTCACATTGATATTTCGCACAATGACATAAGTTCATGGGTAAGAATCACCCGTTAGATGCACTTAATTTCAGTATTTTCTAGTAGAGGCACGCTTGAGGACACCTCAAGGATCAAAATTTTAAACACTTATAATTTACTTTTGACACAATGCTCAGATTTCATCGTACTACACTTCATTCTTCTCGGCTCGCCAAGGCGGTTCAAAATCATGCATCAACAGTCAAATTCGGTCAAAAATAGAAAATTTATTGTTGAGTGTAGGTACTTATTCATATTCAATAGATAAGAAATGGCCAATTTCTATATTCAAAGCTATGTATCTCGGTAACCCCTTATTACAAAAATTATTACATGATCTTGAAATGTACAATAGAACTTTCTATTTCATCTGCTGTAAACAATTCATGAAAGAATATGTTCGTAAAGTGAGATTTGATTGTTGAAAAAATCCGGAAATTGTAGATATTTTTCTCATATTAATGGTTTTGGCAGTTCTATGATAGCGAAAAGTGATTCAAGATGGATTTTAGGCAACTGAGCTCGTAGAGGATGAATTTATCTACAATTTGTAATCAATCGTAAGTTTCTATGATGTATCAAACTCGTTTTAGAAACTCTTGATCAACAGTAGAATTACGAAAAAAATGTAAAAACTGAAATCGCCATTTTTAAAATCTTAACTTCCAAATTGTTTTGGAATCGAAAGTATTATTTATTGGAGTGGGTAGAGGGGGACAATTTTCACATTCTCACTAGATTTGGAAATTTTATCAGAAGTATTTCACAAGACATGCAACTTTGAATATAGAAATTGGTCATTTTCTGTGTATTGGAATATGGGCTTAAGTACACTGAACAATAAATTTCCCATTTTTCGACCGAATTTGACTTATTATGCATGATTTTGAACCGCCGTGACGAACCGAGAAGGATGAAGTGTAGTACGATGAAATCTGAGCATTGTGTCAAAAGTTATGTGTTTGAAATTTTGATCCTTGAGGTGTCCTTAAGCGCACCTCTCCACTAGGAAATACTGAAATGAAGTGTATCTTACGGGTGATTCTCATAGAACATAATCTCAAGAACTTATGTCGTTGTGCGAAATTTCAATGTGAGGACAATGTAGTTGGTGATGATGCTTGAAGCTGAAAATTAGGTGTTTTTCACAATACAAGGAGCATTGTTGTCAGGTGTACCTGGAATATGAGATAGATCGCTATACCTGATCTCAGATTGTAGAGCACAAAAAGAGCTTCTAAAGTTACTACAATTTTATCTGGAGCTATTGTTCCAATATTTCAACAGTTACTAACTGGAATCACAGCAATTTTGGACTTGTGGTATTCAAGTAACAGTCTTTCGAATAATTGATGTCAGGTTGTGACTAGAAATATACATCAACTCTAGTTCACAAGATTTGTCATCTTCATGGTTTAGTCTGAAACCTCTCAGTATATCCTTGAGGATTCGGTCTTAAAATTTCACCCTAAGCTAATTTTAGCAATCATTGATACTCATATCGTATTCATTCAATACCTGATAGATTTTTTAGGAAATGAAAATGAATTGAGTTTTTTTATATGGATATCTGCACTCCTTACAATACGAGGACCTCTTTTCCAGAGCTAGATTAATAAGTGTTAAACACATGTTGAGGAAATAATTGTAGTAAGAAAGAACTCTTTCTTCCTAAGAAACGTAGAATCCGACCTCTTATTCAATTCTAAATAACTAACTATCTAACCTTGACACGGGCCACAGAAGTAATGTAAATCTTCAAGAGTATCCAACAGTCTCACATAAAAATACAGAGAGCCTGATTGAAAAATAAAAAAAGCAATCTGCAGGAAATCAAAACTTATGCGAGATCTTTCACAAGAGTGATCTATATTCACAAAAAAACACTAAACAGAATACTACACTAAATATGATAGAGATAATGATTGTAATTCTGTTACTATTGCTTATTGCTCTCAAGATAATCCTCTTCAAACAAAAAAATAAAATAAAACTTGTATCACATTAAAAAATTAGAATTGTTTATACTTTTTAGTTGGGAAAAGCATCGGATGACCGATGTCTAGGTAAAACCATCGATAAGTGAAAAACATCGAACAGTAAATATCGATGTTAAAAACATCGATGTTTGATGTTGAAACATCGATGTTTTTAAACATCGATGTATCGATACCCATCCCTACTAGTAATACATATTCATATGATCTTTAATTTCTGCAATATGATTTGCGATAGTTTGTTGTAGCTCTGATTCACTAGATGAATTGCTCTATTTATTCCGTCAGGTGCCGAATCTTGCACCCTGAGATAAAATATATATTCATTGCAAAGAAATCTATTAGATACTATAGAATTTAATATATATGTTTGGATTATTGGTTGCCAATTTATCAAGTTGATTTTAAGGAAACTATTTTTAATGGAATTGTCCAAGTCGACAAGTATTAGCAAGCTTATATCGCAGCTACATACAAAAGGATGCATATGATTATAAAATAAAAGCACATGGTAACGTTTCGTGCTATAAATTTAGAGAATAGTATTTAGCCTGTGATATTTTACTGATTTCAATTATTGTTCTATTTTTATATTATATATTTTTTATCGCTCTTTATATTTTTTGCCCTGATTTATTTTCGCAATATTTGTTAATATATGTATCAAATTGTTTATGGTGTGCAATTTATTTTGATTCCTCAATACTATAGGATAAGTACCATATATATATATATATATTTTTTTTTCAATGAATTATCAGTATTATAGTGGAAGCTCATATCTGGGCCTATAAAGATTTTCATGAGACTGTATCCTATGAAAAACCACGACCTAATTTTTATAATTATATTAAAATATTTCATGCTCTACCGACTGATGCCAAGCAGGAGGCTAATTGTTATTTAAATATAAAAAATAATGTGACAAGTTTTAAATGCTTTGTAAAATATTTTTAATTTTATTGAATTTATGTAATTATGCATTTCTCTGCTCCCAAATACATTATGATGGAGTTCATCATTTGTAAACTACCTCATACTCAGCCATGTCTGTTTACGTTCAGCTACTCTATTTACGTTCTTTTCCATTGGTGGAAAAGTACGATTAACTGATCAGTGAATGAACCGGATATGACGTTTTTTTTCATATCAGTTAGACCAAAGACCTTGAAGAGGTATAAATGCACAATACCCATGCCTTCCCAATGCTTAGCTCTTACTTGAAATTAAAGGTTCCATTGAGGTATTTTAACACTAGATATTATATAATATATATTTTTTGTAATATTATAGATCACAAAAATCTTCAAGATCTTCAGTATGTAATAATCTTCCAGGCTGACCCCTTAATGGCCGATTTCAATTCCAAATAATCCAGCGCTGCATGTCAGTCTATGCATCGTTCAACGTCAGAACAGTGGTTCTTTCAAAGTCACGTTCACTCACCGATCTCATCGTTCACTCACCGATCAGTGGCTTTGAACTCAACCAATGGAATAATTTTACCTGATCTTTATCAGAGCTGTCAATGGAAGAGTCAATTTGTTGTTCAGGTCTTCAAGTCTACATTTATAACTTCACCAATATTTTTATTTGAAAGAATATTGATCAAAATTTAATCACTGATACAACAAAACCTATTCATTTGATGGATAAAAACACTTTGATCGACCAAAACGACTTTTTTTAAAATTTCGATTGAAAACTATTCCAACCCCAGCTGACTTTACTTGAGAATAAGACATAATTCTACCTGATCATTATCAGAGCTGTCATTGGAAGAGTCAATTTGTTGTCCAGGTCCAGGGTCAGGGTTAGGCAGATAATTTGGATCATTGTCCTCGTCATCTCCATCACTGAGGTCGATGTCTGAGGCATCCAATCCATCAAATAGAGCTGTTTCAAGCTGGAGCTCATCATCTGTAAAAGAAAAAAGTTCTGTACAATTCAGGTAGCCTATGTTCTGTACAATTCTGCAACATGAAATCACTGCAAAGCTACATTTATTGTTGCTCTATCCATATTTTTAAAAAAATCATCTGAAAAATTCAAATTTTTGGTTAGGTCCAAGTTTTGCTAGAAGTACATTCCAAATTTCAAAGAAATCATTGATTTTCTTGGAGAATATGAAACTGTAAGTTCACTTTAAAAACTTAACTTTAAAAGTGTAAAAAAGAGTGGATAATAAAGTTGATAACAAAGTCGGAGCTTGACTCTTCACAAAATAAATTATAAAAACATCTAATAAGAAAAACTGGCTTCAGTCCCAAGGTATAGGATACTATACCTAAAAGAGATTTTGGCTGTAGAAAATGTTATTCAAAATATTTTGGCTCAGAAATGTGCATGTATATCGCCTGATATATCTAGAATAATATCCATTACTCATATTAGTGAAAAAAAAACTCCAAATTTACTTACCAATTGAAATAAGTGCGCGTTGATCAGAGGTTGAGCATGTTGAGTCAGCCATATTTTTCTGATATGCTTTGGTGTAGTCAACAGGTGGCGAATTGAAGAACTAATGGCTGAAGTAGTTAGAAAATGTTATACTAGATGTCGCTGTGAGCTGAATAACCGATTTTAGTTCACGATTTTTCACACTAGCAGCATTGAAGTAGAGTATAGTATACTATACCAGAGGACCCAGGAGGTTAAGACAGCCGGGACCGACGGCTTAACGTATCGGTCCTAAACACGGGATTAAACACGCTATAAAGTCAGTGGACAGCATGGGCCTAGTTGCCAATATACAGCAATATACAGCCGTCTCGGCACTCGGCAATAGCGCAGGCGCAGGGAACCCTCACAATCTCGTGATCCTTGGCCGCAATACGGAGGCAGTATTCTAGCATGCTCCGGTGTCGTAATATAATAAGAGACGTCCGTATGGAGGTCACCCTTTTTCGTATCTCAAGAACTACCACTGCCGAAGATTTCCGTCCACCCTGGGGCAGTGTGAAAGCACGGCCCATCTCAACACCAAAAAGTGAAGCTACTTTCTGATTGTACAATCAAAAGCAATCGTCGAACAAACAATCCACAAATGGACAACTACTGGAAGCTATATAAAAGATAGTCATTAGTAGGAATTCATTACCTGTACACTCGTTTAATTATTTTATTAAAACTATGGAGCAGCTTGAAAGGCTAATGGCAGTATTCGAATCAAATCAAAATAAGCTTTATCACGGTAAATTCGTTACAAAATGTATCACTACAATATGCAAGTTCATCAGTACTTCACTTTGTAAATTATTAGTAGAGTAGAAACATTGATTATCCAAGCTGTATTGGATTATGGTACAATAAGCTACAGCCAGAGGTCATAAGCCGAGAAATTCACTACAGCTTGCTTCGATGTATTAAATATGCCATATACTCTCATGTATTTCGACAGTGTGAGAATTCCAGTGAGCCAGAACTTATAAGAATAGTGAATATACTGCAGTTGGAATATTCAATTCAATTATCGATGATATATCACTACGAAGGAATCAAAGTTGTAAAGCAAGGCTCATATGTCATTTTTGAAGAAACCAAGTATGTGAGAGCTAAGGATAAATCAGTCGTGAAGTTTGGTGAGTTGAATTTGTATAGTCATTTTTTCCAAAATAGTTCACAAACATATTCCCAAATTCGATTTTAAAATTATTTCTACTCTCAAATACAAGTAATAATATTAGAACCATAGTGTCTCATGCAAAAGTAATGTATCGAAGGAACTCTCTACTCTTATCCTATTAACAATATTCATTTACGAGAAAAAAATGTGGAAAAACATGAGAGTTTTAGCAGGATATAGTTCAAATGAAATTGAATCGTTGTTCAAACCAGTGAACTTGTATTGTTTAGCAGAATAGTTTCTCACTGAAGTATTTGATTTTTTTCAGACCATTACATGAAATTTCAAGAGGTTAATCCGGCAAGAAAGTAAGTTATCATACGTAGTGATATGAAATTAATTTCTCAATTTGGATGATCAATGAAAATTTATTCAGAAAAAATACACAACTAGAATCGTTGTAAGTGCGAAATGTCTCCATAACAGGCACTAGCGGTCGTTAGGACCATGTGAAAATGGCTGCCTCCCCTGGACAAAGACATAGGCTATTCTGAAGAGTTGATAGAATTTGCTAACTCGGAATTCGCTGAGTCGCCATATGAATCTATACCATATGATCAGAGAGAGCAGTTTTGATTCATACGGCAGTTCAACATGGAGTCAGCGAATTCCGAGCACCACTGACGTACAGTATAGCTGATGTACACTATCTGACTGACGTAGACTACAGTCATGATGCTAGGGCCCAGTGGAGGTAACCATTTTCATCGTCAATTTGTAAATGACATTGGCGCTTGTTACTAGCGTGACACTATCAGACGATTCGATAACAAACTAGAAGTGTTTCACTTTAAAACAAGACAAGATACAGCTCTATATCTATTCTGAATGAATTTTTATTAATAATCCAAATTGGGAAGTTAATTTCAAATATGTATATCAATTTTAATTGAATGCTGAATATTGAATATTGAGTATTGATATGAAAATTGAATATTGAATGCTGAATAGAGTGGAATATTGATCGTTATTCTCTTCTTCTTCCTTTCACGTTGAGGCATCATTGCCCGTTCCGAATTCGCAACTATAATTGGACCATCTTTTTCTTGGACGTCCTCTATCTCTTTTTACAACTGGTTCATACAATAAAGCTTGCTTAGGGATACGGATTTTACTCATTATATTCACATGTTGGAACCAATCATTTCTACTCCCATTTATTTTATCTCTTATAGCAAAAGTATTCAGCTGAGGTCTTATATCTGTGTTTCTGAAACGGTCTTTTCTAATCTACTCATATTTATGTTCTACCAGAGACTACTGATACAAGAAGATGAATCTCAAGGCTGATGTACACGGTTCCAGTGGCTGGCATTCAGTTTGGATATTGACTGGAAGGTCACTGGCAAGCGGCAACTGGCATGCCAGCTTTACGTGGTACCCTGTTTATACGTTGCCAGCTACTGGAAAAAGTCGGATGTGTGGGTGTAGTTCCACAGCAAGCGTGGTTTATGTAAAGTAGTGCAGATCTTGGTTTTTTAAACAAATGGCAGAGACGCCACACAGAGTTGCCGTTCAAAAGTGTAGAATAGGCATCTATGAAGAATAGTGGAATATGTGTAGAATATATATATATATATATATATATATATATATATATATATATATATATATATTGTGGTGCGTTTTTTAACGCCTCACATATGTAGAGAGATTTGCCAAATCATGTAGTGCTGAATCTAAATGCCTCACGTTGGGCCGGCAAATCATGTGGAGCGTGATTTGAAGGCTTCACACATGTAGAGTGAATCTTGTACTGAGTCAATGGTGTAGCGGCTATAAATTTTGCAATTGCGTGTGTGGACGCTGAGTGAACACCAGACTGATTGATTCACTACAAGATTCATACAATTGTCGGAATCGCGGGAGGCCTAAACGCTCGCTCACCCTTGATTCTTCTAATGACAGATTGTATAATGATGAAATTTTTATAAGTAGTGTAGCGGACGCTAAACACTGAATACGGATACCTTAAAATTATTACCTGTGAAGAATGAGCATACAAAATCATACAGGTCGAGCAAAAATCCCGATGTAGATAATTTACGGGACTGCGTCTCTAATAAGTTCTGAAGGATTAAAATACGGTATTTGAACCAAGTATCGTTCAGAATATATTTCGAGAACAGAGTCTTGTCGGGTTTTAAGCTCTATTGTAGGAATTTATATGATCTATGGCTGCCACTGCTGTACAATTGATGTGTTCGCTCCAAAGTCGAGGTAGGTAACAGATAAAAGCTGATGTATGAGCAGGTAAGGACGAAGAATAAATATCTCGATCTGACCCCACTCGCTACATCCACTTAGACCTGTTCCAATATCCAGCCTGATTCAATTATTCTAATGATCGTATTCGATCGGTTCTTGATGATATAGAACGTATCAGACACAATAATTGACAGGCTTAAGAAATAATCGAACTCAGAAAGCGAATTAACAAAACTGAAATATATTATAATAAAATATGTAATCATACAGTGCAGATTCAGAATTTGATTTACAGGTTGATAATAATTTAGCATTAATAGAATAGTTAAAAATTTTCTTGTGCTTGCATGATACCATGCGTGATTCAACAGAATTTTACAATTGATAAAATTGAACAGTTTTGAAAAAAAAAAATAGTGAGAAAAAATGAATTATAAAATATTTTAAAATTGCTCGGGGTCGTGGTTCAGGCAGCGGAGGATAGTTAATCAACTACAAATTCTTATAAATTTAATATGAATAAATTCTAGACTCTTAAATGCTAAAGCGCTTGTCGGCGTGGCCAATAATTTAACGAAGAAAAAATTATGTTTCTGCACTGAAATATTTTCGAAGCGTAGATTGGGGCCCCTTATGACTTATAACTCACGTGAAATTCCTTGGTCGTCGTGGTTTTCTTCTTTAGATCAAAAAATCGTTTGATCGGCGGCAATCCAGGCTTCGGTTTCAGCACGTGGGGAATTTTAATTTAAATATCTCCTTCACCGAATTAATTAAGGGATAATTTACTTTAAGCTTTTAAATTTATTGATTGATGAGAACAGAAATTTACGAATAACAAATAAATTGGCCTAAAATATCGGCTCACAAATAGAACATTTAAAATCGAACAAGAAATTTTCACAAATAGGTCTTTGGTAACTATAAAAAGAGATCTGCACGGTGAGGATTTCAAAAGGGAAGTGCTGCTCTTTTCTCTAAGCTTTTAGGCTAGACCTTGCTTCTCAGAATCTCAATGTAATAATTTGCATAAAAATTTGCCATTGGTAGAACGCTTGTGACGTAAACATGACGTCAGTGGCAAGCAGTAGAATACAATTCTTTTAATTACAATAATGATTCAATTTAGGTAATCCTTAAAACTGCTTAATCTTCTAGACATAGTTTCTCTCATACAATGTACATGTGCTAGTGTAACTGATAAGGCAGGGTTGGTGTCTGATAATAGATTAACATGTGTTGCTTTCAAACGATCACCGTCTTGGTGCTATTCTATGCACTGTGATTGGCTTAGACCTGCCAAAGAGATTTAATTATCATGTGGTTCAGTTGAATTAAATTATTAATAAATTAATATTCTTGTACAATTTTTATTAGGTTTGAGATTGTTATAAATAATTTCTGCCATTTTATCAATAATATAATTTCATGCTATGACCTATTTAGTTACAATAAGACCTGACATATAATATAATTTCTTAAATAATAAATAATTTCAACAATAATACATACATTTTATTTTTTATTTTGAATTCTTGATCCTTTATGGATAGTTTTATAATTTTTAGGAATGATATTTTACCTTGCATGAAAACGGCATGACATTTGACAATGCTTTGAATCAGTCAGCTGCGTTCGAACTGTTTTAAAAACATCTGATCGATAGTAAACAAAGTGTACCTCAAAATCAGTGAGCGATTCATAAATAATTTGTGCTTTATTCGCAAAATAATTATAATTTTATTGAATAATTTTCCTAGAAAAATATTCAGTACAGAACGGTACTCTTATCAAATATACAGTTATTGATAAGTAAGCTTTATCGCTCGGTCGCTAACTATTCCTTTAGCAAATTCTTTCATTTTAAAAGGTAATCACAATTTTTCTCTCTTTTCATGAGATCTATTTTGAAGATTCATCACACAAAAGCCCCCAGGATATTTTAAATAGGTAATTGGGAGACGAGTCGAAACAATGACTATTTGAAAAATCCGATATTGTGATGAATACACTATTTCATCTCCTTACTTCTACGAAAACTCAACACTTAACACTAAAAACAATATATCGTGCACTTTTGGCTACGAGAAAATAAATAATTGATTGTTCCTTCCATTGGATACAATCGAAATACAATAATTAATGAGGTCTCTTAGGATCCTTCATTAAAAACAACTCCACAACTTCCATTCACGGGTGGCTTATGAGCAGACCCATAACTATAACAAATATACAAAATTTCACATATTACTTCTTAAGATTTGAATAGTATTTGCAACAAATATAGACTTTCATCATTTTTTCATAGTTATTACAGGTTTCGACTCTTTGGTTTGGCTTTTACATAAATTGAGTGAGAATGTGATTTTACTTCGGTGACTTGACAATCGTCTACCGTTTGACTCGAGCAATTTCTTATTTGCGCTTAGTACGTCGCGTACAAACAGGGTTACACTTGAAATGGCTTTCTTGATTTTTATCAATGTTGGTTACAAATATTAAGTCTTACATTTATCAATTTGAATTTCAATTCATGATCTTTTGATGCAACGATATAAATTTCACATTTAAAGGTAGGAATTTCATTTTCTTTTTTAGCTTTTTAGCAATACATTCATATGACATAAAACATGCGCATTTCATGCAAATTAACATAAATATATATTTTTTGGTTGCGTTTTTTATTTATAATTTCACATTAAATAATAGGTTACATTAATTAATAACGATATTGCTTCGATTCTATACATTGACTCTATGATTTCGCACACATTGGTTGGTGGGACGAAGAAAATTATCGAACAGGCATTGGTTCTGAATAGATTTTTCCTATCGATTCTGTATTTCGAGGTTAGATTTACACATTTTTTCAAATAAACTTTGTTTATTTTCTTTCCTCCTATTCACTACTAATTTCATGTTATTTCTAATTTATAATTATTTTCTGTGGATAATATAATTCTTGTTTTTGTTTTTCAGTTGTGCGGATTGTACTAGGCGATTTTTCCTGTGATGATTGTAGCATGAGGCGGATGGCTTGATTAGGTTGGTAAATTTTTAAGGTTGTTTCGTAGTTTTAATTTCTTCTGTTATTAAAGTTGATTTCGATTTTCTTCATTTGAAGTGAATTAATAATATTTCCTTATTAGCTGAGATGTGGCGAAGTTTAGGTTATGTTGATTATGATTAGGCTGCAGTAGAAAGATGCTAGTCTGCAAAGATGTGATTCAATGGGTAGGCTGTGACTATGAAGAAGTTTGATAGTTGATGTATTCCACGAATGCAATTTTTCAGTTAATCCGAAATTATTTTCTCCTCAAGCCCCCATCTAAATTTGATTTCTGATTTGTTTCAAGGTTTCCGTTCCAATTTGCAACTATCCGTTTTATTAAACTTGGCTTAAAACGAATGTGCCGATGGTGTAAATCACTTCTTACAAATTCATTTCCTCTTGGTCGGCCGGTAACATGCAGTTTGATCTTTTTAAACCTTACATGCCGGTGGTGTCTGTGTGTCTTTCCAAATGATATTTTCCTTTTTTGCATGCCGGTGTACAGTCTACTTGATTTTAACCGAACATGACTGCGGTGGTTGTAGGTCCTTCTTGATATGGTCTTCCTTTTTCCTTGCATGCTGGTAGGGAGTTTGATGTGGGATTTCAGCCTAACATGACGGCGGTGTAGATAGATCCTTTCAGATATTTTTCTTCTTTCTTGAATTGTTTTGCTGCTTGTGTATGGTTTTGATTTATAGGTTTTCGGGTTTGGTTGTGACTTTGATTTGTGGTGGGTTTTTGTTTTATTTCTATTGTTTATTGGACTATCTTCATGAATGCTGGGTTCATATGTTGCAGGCGCTGTCCTCGGTGGATGGACGGTGATGTGGGCGGTCGGCGGTCCGGGCTGCTCTTCCACTCGGCGGGCAACGTCCTTGGATTCCTGGTGTCCGGCGCGCGGTGGTACAGGCTGTCCCTCTATGCCATGGATGTCGTCCTCGGCTTGGCGGGCGATGTCGTCCGGTCCCTCTCGGCGTTCGGCGGGGTGCGGCGCAACTTCAGTCTTGACATTCTCGGTAGGTTGGTCTTCCATACATGTGTCACGTTCGTTTGCCTGTTTTATGAACTCCTCTTCGAGTATGTTTGCTTCAGCATGCATGGGCTCGATCACTGGTCCAATATTGACTTCCGTTGCATGACACTTCTCTTCAATTTGCCATCCTAACATCCTGCTTTTCTCTACTGCTTCCTTCCACCTTTGTTCCGGTTTTTTAGAACCTTGTTTACCTGTTTTCCGCATCTGTCGGACTTCTTCAATTAGTTCTTCATTTGCTTGTTTGTTTTCTCTAATTAGTTCTTCATTTGCTTGTTTGCTTCCCCTAACCATATTGTTTAGTGTTTCATTTATTTGTTTCTTTTCTTCCTTTACCTCTTGGATTTCCTTCTTTAATTCTTCCTTTGCTTGTTTATTGTCTTCTTTTATTTCTTGAATTTCCTTCTTTAATTCTTCCCTTGCTTGTTTATTGTCTTCTTTTAATTCTTCCTTTGTTTGTTCATTCATCTTGGCTATTGCTTTCAGGAGGGCGTCCATATCCAGTGCGGGAGTGGGCGTATGGCGAACGGTTATCTTCTGGTTTTTTATCCGAGCGACAGTACGAGAGATGGGGGTTCCTGTTTCTGGGGCGTCGTCGTCCGTATGCTCTCCCGATGTTTCGTCTTCTGGCTCTTGGGCTGCCGATGGATCCTCCACTAGGATGCAGCTCTCCTCCACCTGCGTCGAAGATAAATCATCCAGTACGTTTGGATGGAAATCGGCAGATGCGGTGGCAGATGCGGATGGCGGCGAACAATCGGGTGAGATGTCCTCGGTGTCCGACAGACTTGGATTGACCTGGTCGTTTCCTGCCATAGTTTGTGAGAGAATAATGCGACGAACGTGTGTGGTGAATAAAAAACGTGAAAGTGTTGATGTGATATATAAAATAATTAATAAGAAATCCTATAGAAATTGTTATAGCTTCGTAGTGAGTGAAATACAGAAAAAGTGGTTTAGCAATGTGTTCAGTGATAAAATGAGTCAAGTTAGCAATATCGTTAACATAAAAATGACAAGGACACACAGGATACACAGTGAACACTTATGCGGTAATACAGGTACGCCTCTTATAATTTATTATTACTATTATTATAAATATCTTACTTTTATAATTTCTTGCCGCAATTCAATATATAGGCTAGTGTTCTTTGCAAAATTTTATATAAAAGGGGCAGTGTTTTGTTTGAATTATTCCGCAATATATCCGTGATTTAATTTTACTTCCCTCTTTATGTTTTAAAAACTTTTAAAAATGTAAATAACTTCAATCCTCTTTTCTGTAGATATTTATAAATTGTTTCAATATAGACCTAATATTCTTCAAATAATATGACCTTTCTTATGATATCTCTTATACCTATGACTTATAGTATGACCAATTTTCGAATAACACAATAATAAAATTCTGAGTTCGATTTTTTCTCTAAAAATTCATCAATCGATAAATTTCTTTTCCGTTCAAAAATTGGGTATGGTACTTCTTGTTATTTTATATAACAGTGAACAGTCAATATTAAATTCGAAAAAATTCACAACCATGAATTTTTCAAAAAAAATTTTCCCATTGTCAGCGCTACAGTATACTGAGCAACTAAATAATCCTCGCAGTCGATTATCCACCTCTTCAATGCCTATCACTGTTGGGCGCCAAATCATGTGGAGTGGTATTTTACTCGCCTCACATATGTAGAGAGATTTGCCAAATCATGT
The DNA here is from genome assembly GCF_014356525.2 of Nilaparvata lugens. Lineage (NCBI taxonomy): Eukaryota > Metazoa > Arthropoda > Insecta > Hemiptera > Delphacidae > Nilaparvata > Nilaparvata lugens. The sequence continues at coordinate 94,263,779 of NC_052506.1, read as the reverse complement.
AGTGCTGAATCTAAATGCCTCACGTTGGGCCGGCAAATCATGTGGAGCGTGATTTGAAGGCTTCACACATGTAGAGTGAATCTTGTACTGAGTCAATGGTGTAGCAGCTATAAATTTTGCAATTGCGTGTGTGGACGCTGAGTGAACACCAGACTGATTGATTCACTACAAGATTCATACAATTGTCGGAATCGCGGGAGGCCTAAACGCTCGCTCACCCTTGATTCTTCTAATGACAGATTGTATAATGATGAAATTTTTATAAGTAGTGTAGCGGACGCTAAACACTGAATACGGATACCTTAAAATTATTACCTGTGAAGAATGAGCATACAAAATCATACAGGTCGAGCAAAAATCCCGATGTAGATAATTTACGGGACTGCGTCTCTAATAAGTTCTGAAGGATTAAAATACGGTATTTGAACCAAGTATCGTTCAGAATATATTTCGAGAACAGAGTCTTGTCGGGTTTTAAGCTCTATTGTAGGAATTTATATGATCTATGGCTGCCACTGCTGTACAATTGATGTGTTCGCTCCAAAGTCGAGGTAGGTAACAGATAAAAGCTGATGTATGAGCAGGTAAGGACGAAGAATAAATATCTCGATCTGACCCCACTCGCTACATCCACTTAGACCTGTTCCAATATCCAGCCTGATTCAATTATTCTAATGATCGTATTCGATCGGTTCTTGATGATATAGAACGTATCAGACACAATAATTGACAGGCTTAAGAAATAATCGAACTCAGAAAGCGAATTAACAAAACTGAAATATATTATAATAAAATATGTAATCATACAGTGCAGATTCAGAATTTGATTTACAGGTTGATAATAATTTAGCATTAATAGAATAGTTAAAAATTTTCTTGTGCTTGCATGATACCATGCGTGATTCAACAGAATTTTACAATGATAAAATTGAACAGTTTTGAAAAAAAATAGTGAGAAAAAATGAATTATAAAATATTTTAAAATTGCTCGGGGTCATGGTTCAGGCAGCGGAGGATAGTTAATCAACTACAAATTCTTATAAATTTAATATGAATAAATTCTAGACTCTTAAATGCTAAAGCGCTTGTCGGCGTGGCCAATAATTTAACGAAGAAAAAATTTATGTTTCTGCACTGAAATATTTTCGAAGCGTAGATTGGGGCCCCTTATGACTTATAACTCACGTGAAATTCCTTGGTCGTCGTGGTTTTCTTCTTTAGATCAAAAATCGTTTGATCGGCGGCAATCCAGGCTTCGGTTTCAGCACGTGGGGAATTTTAATTTAAATATCTCCTTCACCGAATTAATTAAGGGATAATTTACTTTAAGCTTTTAAATTTATCGATTGATGAGAACAGAAATTTACGAATAACAAATAATTGGCCTAAAATATCGGCTCACAATAGAACATTTAAAATCGAACAAGAAATTTTCACAAATAGGTCTTTGGTAACTATAAAAAGAGATCTGCACGGTGAGGATTTCAAAAGGGAAGTGCTGCTCTTTTCTCTAAGCTTTTAGGCTAGACCTTGCTTCTCAGAATCTCAATGTAATAATTTGCATAAAAATTTGCCATTGGTAGAACGCTTGTGACGTAAACATGACGTCAGTGGCAAGCAGTAGAATACAATTCTTTTAATTACAATAATGATTCAATTTAGGTAATCCTTAAAACTGCTTAATCTTCTAGACATAGTTTCTCTCATACAATGTACATGTGCTAGTGTAACTGATAAGGCAGGGTTGGTGTCTGATAATAGATTAACATGTGTTGCTTTCAAACGATCACCGTCTTGGTGCTATTTCTATGCACTGTGATTGGCTTAGACCTGCCAAAGAGATTTAATTATCATGTGGTTCAGTTGAATTAAATTATTAATAAATTAATATTCTTGTACAATTTTTATTAGGTTTGAGATTGTTATAAATAATTTCTGCCATTTTATCAATAATATAATTTCATGCTATGACCTATTTAGTTACAATAAGACCTGACATATAATATAATTTCTTAAATAATAAATAATTTCAACAATAATACATACATTTTATTTTTTATTTTGAAATTCTTGATCCTTTATGGATAGTTTTATAATTTTTAGGAATGATATTTTACCTTGCATGAAACCGGCATGACATTTGACAATGCTTTGAATCAGTCAGCTGCGTTCGAACTGTTTTAAAAACATCTGATCGATAGTAAACAAAGTGTAACCTCAAAATCAGTGAGCGATTCATAAATAATTTGTGCTTTATTCGCAAAATAACTATAATTTTATTGAATAATTTTCCTAGAAAAATATTCAGTACAGAACGGTACTCTTATCAAATATACAGTTATTGATAAGTAAGCTTTATCGCTCGGTCGCTAACTATTCCTTTAGCAAATTCTTTCATTTTAAAAGGTAATCACAATTTTTCTCTCTTTTCATGAGATCTATTTGAAAGATTCATCACAATATATATATATATATATATATATATATGTGTGTGTAGAAATGTAGAATAGTGGAATTGGTTTTGTGTGGAGAACTTTTGGAAATATACCCACGAGTTACAGCGGATGAACGAGCAATGTGGATACGAGAGTGGATGGACAATAAGACTTTGAGGGCATCAGAGACAATAATTTAAGAGAGCTTCATGCCCGCAAGAGTATAAAGCTACTGTGTTTAGGCTGACATGAAGCTGGCGCGCCAGTAAAACAAGAATATTTGTTCTGCTGACTGCCAGCTCCTGGCGCGTCCTTGGCTTGCTGACTTCTCCAGTTACTGGCGTGAGCCGTTTACACAGTGCCAGTCGTTGGCATCCAGGGACTGGCTACCTTAACTGGCACCGTGTAAATAAGTCGTCGAGCTATTTCTTCTCTATGGTTCTACGTTATTCTACTCTGAATAAAACAGGTGGGTACCAGTCGCTTGAGACTGTACCTGTTAAGCATGGGACTCGGTCAAAATGTTCGTGTTGCCATAATGTACGAGAATTCATCCTCTCATACAAGCCCATATATGACTGAAAATATCCAATTCGATGACACAGTTGATTCATAGTTGTCAATTTGAATATTCCCATTGATATGGGCTTGCATGAAGTGATTTAGTACATTTCGGCAAAATGGATATTTTGTCATATCTTGTTTTTCTGTTCGAAGAGCATTGAAGTCAATCACTGGTTCTATTTCATTGAGACTCCTAGATGAAGTAATGAAAATGACCAAGCCATCTTCTAATGGTATTTCATACTTGATTGGTGTCAAGTGGCAGGACACGCTTCCAGTGACCAATAATCATTCAGTGTGAGTATTTTTAACATATTTCATCAGAAATAAAATCTTTTATTTTCTCTGATGGCATGATCGGTTCAGTGTATTCTTCTCATTATCATGTGTAGAAAATGTTTTATTTTTGAAAATAACTCATCTATCACTGTGGCAGTTTCACAACTAATGCACAGGTACATTTATATACTATACCATACCTCACTACACTATTCAGCCTCACAGACTCAGTATACTATTTGAGAAGGCCAGTTTTCTAGATATTGGCCATGAGCATCCACTGATCAGCACATCTGCATTCTGTCAGATAATCATCAGAATTCAATTTGTTGAACTGGCCGAAATGGTCAAGAATTTCATCGTGGATATTCTATTTCTACACATGATTGTAGTATACCAGATGTTATGCAGAACACATGATATAATTTAGTTATAATTGATACGCACAAGTGTGCACTGAACTGAAATTGGCTGCCGGCAGAGAGTCGCTCCACTCCTAAAAATGCAACTGGCTAGCGTCGCAAATGTGCATCGAGCCTTATACACTCAGTGGAGTGAACTAAGCTAAAACTTGTACACTACTGTATTTGTTGAATTTCAAATAGCCATAAAAATTTATCCATTGAATTTATCAATTGGAACTCAGCTGTTCTGGATTCAGGATGACCTCATCTTCCTAGAACTATGATTTCCACCTTACAAATATTTGAATTCTGTGTTCTTCTGTAAGAAACGTGAATTATATAGTTTTTCGAATTCCAAATAGCCATTAAAATTTATCTATTGAATTTATCAATTGGAACTCACCTGTTCTGGATTCAGGATTACCTCTTCTTCCTAGAACTATGATTCCCACCTCTCAAATATTTGAACTCTGTGTTCTTCTGGTGAAAACGTGAATTATCTCGTTCTTTGAATTTCAAATAGCCATAACAATTTATCTATTGAATTTATCAATTGGAACTCACCTGTTCTGGATTCAGGATGACCTCCTCTGCCTAGAACTCTCATATTCGATGATCTTTAAGCATTTCTCTGTGTTCTGCTGACAAAATACATTTTTCCAGTGGAACTTGGAAGAGCATTTCTTCAAATTCATTTATTTCGACTTTTTTAATGGAACTATCGTTATAAATCTTCAGGAACTGTGGAACTATTGATTCTGCATCCAGAACCGTCAATTTTGGATGTACTTCTGGGAAATGCTGTTCCAAGTTCACACTGGCACCACATCGCACTCCCACTTCACATGAGCTACTATTTTCACACCATAGTCTGGATGCAGTTAACTCTGGACACAAAGGATGTTGTATTGATGCTCAGGCTCCAGCTCTTTGATGTTACCTATCATCAATGGTTTAATGACTGTAGTAGCATCCATGTAGATCGTCTCTAACTTGCTGATTGTACCTTCCATGTTTGACATCTGTGACATACATATTAGCAAATTAATAATAATCCTTTCCTTTCCTTTTTCCTTCGTCCCGGTACCCCCAGAAGAAAATAGTTTATTATAGAAAATATAACAAACAAGAATGAAAAATACACTTATAAAAAGAAATCTCACAAACAAAAACAAATGAAGAATGATAAAAAAACAGGGATATCAAAAGATAAGAAGATTCCCTTTTAGTGGAAAGTTTCAAATATTATAAACCAGACGAAATATAAATTCTCCAGAACCTTCTAAAGAAGGTTTGACTGGAGGAGTCAAGTTTTACATTATATAAAAAAAAACCATAGAAATAGTACATTGATATAATCAATCAGTGATCCCAAAATAAATAATTTTCAATTCAAATCATATCAAAGAAATAGTTCAATCTTGAGTAGAAGAAATTATTGATAATAATTCATTTGATTGTATTGTGTAGCAATATGTAGCAATAAAATAATAAAACAATGGGATTTCAGTTGTTGCTTATGACAAAAAAACATACACAAGAAAAAATATATAAAAAAAGGAAGAATTTATGAAGATCATTCAATTCACTCAAATTATTTAACAAAGTGTTTCATCTTATTTTTAACAATTGAAATTCTATCCAGACCAATTAAATCATCTGGCAACTCATTGAAAATAGTTGGTACAGATAACTAAGTTCACATTCACCCTGATAATTATTGTATTCGGGTACAATAACCTTTTATATACAGCACCTTATCTTCGCTCATGCGAAATTCTACTTGACATTCTATAGTTATTAGAAATAACTATTTCATAAGATATCATATCTG